>NC_056741.1:917703626-917708626 GCF_019279795.1 Protopterus annectens
GGGAAAAGGGCATATACCTTTAACTCGCCTTATAGTACTCTGCACGCCGCCACTACTGCTGGAAATGCACTAAACATTCGCCAAATTACTTTAGATACTTCCCATAAAAATGTAAAGAGACAAACCCATATTTAGAAACACTACAACACTACTTTCTACATGACTATTGGTATTCTGACAGTCAGCACTGTAAGTTAAAGTAATTCTTTTTATCTCAAGCAAGTCACAGGTGAAGGGAAACCCACAAGTTTATGTCTTAAAAGTCGGTGAAATGAGAGTCAGTCAAATGAGTTGCCAGTAATTTGAAAGCTAGGTCATTTGGGTGTCGGTCAAATGAAAGTCAGTCAAATGAGTTTTAGGTCAAGTGAAGTAGACCCATCTATATCTATACCTATCTATATTTCCCTCTCTCTCTCTCCATATATATATATATATATATATATATATATATATATATATACACACACAAACACAAAGATGTGCTCATTTATACTTACGTAATCTGTTAACGGGAATGAATAGCAGGAAAATAATTTTTCTCACATATTTTAAACAAACAAATGTGAATAATATTAAAACGTGCAAGCACATTAAATGTTCTTGTCTCTCAAATTAATTCAAAATAAGTGGTGCTTACTTTTTTCTTTATAAAGAAACCAAAGAAGAAAATTGAATTTTATACTTTTTTCTCCCCACACATATAGAGTCACACACATGGCCATGCATATCAGTATGAAGTTATAGCGACATATTTATGTCAAGGTCATTAATAGTTATTTTTTTTCTGACTGCATTCCTTGAGCTCTGTGCATACCAGTATTTGTCCCGAGCAGTCTAACAGTTATGGAGATGTTGGCTATTAAAAAGCAGCTTGCCATACATCATTGAGCTGCTTTGCACATTCTTTGTAATTAGCTACAGCTGAGATGGTGCATTCCATCTTGGCTGCAATCAGTAGCTCTACAGCACAGAGTCTGCAGATGTGCCTCTTGGAAACCATGTGAAAAAAGAGAAATAGTTCAGAAGTTATGGTCTTTTAACCCAGGAACAGCCTCATTATTTCCAGTGAGAAAATGTTTAGTGTGTGACTCCTGCATAGCTGTTTCATGATTCATTTGCAATACTCCCTATTTAGCATATTATTTTATTCCTAATCAAAGAGGCAGGTCTAAAATATTGAATGAAAATTGCAGGTATTTACAGTATTTATAGTTAATCAAAAGCTATATCAAGGCATGTAGAACCAGAACAGTCTTATGTTATTTCTATGTTTTATTTATTTTTGAAAACTGCATTGAAACTATGTTTTAGCAAAATAAGAAAGTAAGAATCCATGTTATTTCACTCATTCTCAGACTTCTGCATTGCTGTTTTATGAAGTTAATCGGCACTTTGAAATATTGACAAGCAACTAAATTAAGAATACAATAGATTTTCAAATTACTTCATTAAACTATTTCATATATGCTGTTAGAAATGATATGTGAACATACCTCTCAACTGTACAGATTTTCACAGAATGTCCAGATTTTTGCTTCATGTTTTTGGTCTGTTGCTCATAAAATTGTGGTTTACTGACAAATCATTGCCAAATCATTGAGGGGTGAAGTTAGAAAATAATGACAGACATTTCAGATTCAGACTTCATACCCTTCAGAAAATGCATGCTAATGCAAAACCAGTTATTCTATCAACTTTCTAAGTTTGTAAGAACAATATTTAAAAATTGTCCCTATTTTTGGCCCTTTGTCCTCCCCATTATTTTTAGCTTTGTCCAGATTTCTTGCTCTAAGAAGTTGAGAGCTATGTATGTGATTGTGAACTGATCAGAAGTTACATGTCCAATATGTCTTTAATGTGCCTTCCATTACTTCTATGGATGCATCCCATTTTTGATGTACTTTTTTTTTAAGTTTCAAAGCAACCAGTGAGAGATATACTATGATTAACTCCATCTGTTTTATTCATGACTTGAATAATTGTAACTATAATTTCTAACCATACACGTGGTTATTATTTCAAATAATTTCAAGTTAAAGAATCACCAAACATTAGAAAATAAATATTTTTGAAGGGGATCACGTTGCCTTGCGCCTCCAATATAGCGCTATGCCCTCACACCCTGATCTCTATTTATGCTAACTCTGAGGTCACAAAAAGTTGTGAAAAAGGAAAAATTACAAACACTACCATAAAACTCACATTTTTCCTGTTCTCCATCTTCCATTACACAGGCACAAAGCATAACACCTGTGACAAACCATGTTCTGATGCACTAAAATATTAAGAACATTAACTTGCAGTCTTCATTCTGCAATGTTTTGTGCTATGATGAAAGGTCACATGATAAACTGTAGTGTTCCACCAAAAAGTTTCATTAAAAAGTATTATGTTTTGTCACTACATATACTGTATACTATATATTAATGTGGTATTCACTGAACAAATATCATCATTGTCTTATTTCTGGGATCTTACACTGCTCAGCACTCCAAAGTGCCGTACACTTAAAATGCAACTTTGCTTTAAAGGTACCAGAAGTCAGATACAGAAAAGTCCACACAACCACAAAAGGACAGAAAAAAATGGTGCACATTAGTTAAGAAAAAAAAAACATGTTTTACTAAAGACCACAAGCAAACTATCCAATTATGTTGAAAATGTCATTTTGTAAAGTTCATCTACCTTTTACATTTACACAATGTTTGTCATTATGTACCTATGATGATTTTATTAAAAGATAACTTCTAAACATGAGGGTTCATGGCCCTTCCACAAGCAAAGTAATTTTCTTCCTGCTCTTTCATCATGACATCATACGATTTAATGATGTGAATAGGTAGTCTTCCTTTGGCCCTTGCTCCTTATGACAGAACATCCCTTAATAAGGTAATGCTTGTTATTTTTAACAGCTCAAATTTGAAACAACAAATATGGCTGACAGTCACATATACTACACATGCCATTTACTTAATAACCACATGAAAGCACTTTGGGGAAATGACAAAACAGAGCATATTTATAGAATTTGAGGCTAGTAACCAGATTTGTTGTACTTTATTCCATAGAGTTAAACTTAAATGATTTTATAGCTGACAGCAACACTGATAGCTCAGTTTTGCACAGCTTGAGTATGAGACCCATGAAGACATTGAAAGGTAAATTTAAGTGGCAGGTCCATCTACATATATGCTCTAACAAAGGAAGAGTAGGTCATGGTATCCTCCCAGTGTCGTCAGTGAATTGTTTGTATGTCCAAGCATCAGACACATTCACTGTCTTTTTTTTTGTTCACTCCAACTTTGACCTGGCCATCTAGCTATCCCTCCTAACAACTTAGCTCGCCTATTTGTTCCCTCTGGGCGGGTGTCATAATCTGCAAAGGGAAATTCTTTTTTTTTTTTTTTTTTTTTTTTTTTATGGCCCTAACTCCCTTCCATGGGAAACTTTCTCAGTGCTCCGTCAGTGCTGCCACTCAAGGGTACATGCATGTTACTGCACGAGTCAGCCTTCAACTCAAGGGCCACACTGCTATACAACATGAACCTGCAGGAATTTAATTTCAATTTATGCAGGCATTGATTGTGCAGGAAGCCAACGCTGACCCCCCCCCCCCTCAGGATGGGTGAGTCAGCATTGGATGCTCACCCCCAACATCCTCTGTCCGTGGCACTAATAAGACATAGGTCACCTGGGTTATTGCCATGGTTTTATATCTTTACATATCAAGGCTAGACACACATGTAACTTTGTTTAAAACTAAAATACTAGAAAACTCTTGCCTTTGTTAACTTTCATATTGTGATTATGTAGTTCTGTCCATCCACTGCAAACTATCATGAAATGGGATTGTTTTACTGATTACTCTTTTTGCAGGTTTAAAAATGACCTTAAACATAAATAGTCTATGACTCAGCAAGAGCTATTCATACCAGGAGATAAAAGATCAGTAAATCAAGCTGTGCAAAACTGAGTTGCACTTGAGAGTAAACATTGCATACCAGGGAATGCATACCATTTCCATTGCATGCCTTTCTGCAAATAAAACTGTACAAAGCAGCTAGTTTACGTTTTACACCATTGAACAGTACATGAAATTTAATTGTATTGAACATGTAGGTCTCAGTTATGCACTAAGCCATGCAGATAGATGTGCTTGTGTGTTTTCACAGCTTTCAGTACTGAGTATAGGCACATCAACCCTTCACTTCCTCTAAGAATACTTTATTGAGAAGTATCATTTAAAAAAATTCCAAAGCACCCATCAAACAAAACCATGCCATAGAAAGAGGATTTGGCTGTGAATGTTGGAGTCATCTGGGAAGAGTGAATCATTCTATGGATTGAGGTTAGTTATTCCTGAATTGTTAGCCATCCAGGGATATGTATACCATGTGTAGAAACTCTTGCCCGCACACACAGTGTGTTCACTTGGCCCTAGTCTTCTTAGCATATGAGTTTTGTGCTCAGCTCCCAGCTCACACTAGTGATATAGCCATGGCTGGAATCTTTGGATTAGTTCAGATAACTATGGCCAAAGTTATGTATCTGTTGGAGAAAAATGAATAGCGGGAGGAATATGCAAATATGGAGTAGGAATACATTACTTTATGTGAAATGTAGATGAAAAGGATGCAGGTGTTCATAATACTTATTCTAAACAAGTAGGTGAGGGGTTAAGTTTGAGGTATGTGACAAATAGAACAAAGACAATGAATGAAGCAGTTGGTACAGAAGCACACATGATTTGCCATCACTGAAGTCAATATAAGGGGCAAGAGAAGTTAAGATGAATACCTGCACCTTCTCTGAACAAAAATTTTAATTAGGCTTTGATACAAGATATCAAGTAAGAAGAAAGTTAAGAAAGTTGTAAGGACACTGTTCAAAGAGGACGGATGCTGGCACAGAACAACTCTGTACTTGTGCAGAGCAACTCACAAGAATATTGAAATAAGACATTTGTAGAATTTTATACTGTGTGCCATTGAGATGCTGGG
>NC_056741.1:917718626-917788626 GCF_019279795.1 Protopterus annectens
CTGTTGATGCGGAAGAGAAGAAACCAGTAGCTGCAACCCAGCTGTTAACAATGTATAGGGTGAGTGCAGTAGGCTAGATAATGGGAGGTGAATACCTGGTTAAACTGAGCTTTTTCAGCTGTAAAGGCAAGTTTAGGTTTAAATTTCAAGCAAATATAAACCATTGCCATTTCCTCAGTACCTCTATTAAAGGCCCCCTTTTTTGCAAGGGTACAGAAATGTGTTACTTACCCCTTGTTTGTAAGGGTACAGTGTTCTGAGACTTAGCCACTAATGATTTAGTTCATGTTGCAGGGGTCTCTGTGGAGAGAACCTACCAAAATTGTGTAGAACTCTAAGTAGCATAGAAACAGAAATACTTCAGCATTACTGCTTTTCAAAAGCTTGCATTTGGTGTCTTGCGATGTCAGCCATGGACTATCTGATTGGCAATGCCGTTAGCATGTAGTGCTGGGATCCATAAGACATTAAGCCTTGCGTGCAGCCACAAGTAGAAACTTCTAGTTGAGTTTGTTCTCTTGAGTGCTTATTTTATTAATGCAGCAGCCTTTACTATACAATTCACTTGACTCATACTTTACATTTTCTGGTGTATGATTGCTTATTGATATATATGAATCAAAGCTTACCCCACCCCCATACTTGTCAGCAATTATGTCCTTAGACATCTTAGTTGATTGATGTTGGTTAATCCCCTGAGGCAGGCATGGCCATTACTCTGTAATCCTACTTTCATGCTGATGCACTGTTGTGAATTTGCTAACAAGCTGCCAAATCCTATCTAGTGTCATTAGCAGTTATTATGTTACTACTCAATAAGTTCGGTACTGATACCTGTCAATAGAAGGTGTCATACAGCCTGTCTTTTATCCAGTGCACTTACCATTGCAACTTCTGTGAAATGGAATGCTTTTCTCATTTTCACTAATACAGTCTTCTTTTTTATGGGCTTCTGATTACACAACTACTGTTTATCACAAGTATCAAGAAGTAACAGAACTGTCACTTAAGACACTTAATGTCTCTCAGTTACCCAAATGGATCACTTGAAGAGTTGTTTGCTGTTTTTAATATGTGTTTCAGCAAAGTTTACTGGACTCTCTCAAATCCTCTCACCCCCCCCCCCCCCCCACACACACACACACATTCTTGCTTAACTCACTGTAACCTAAAGGTCACAGTTTTGTGTATTGATTCATTTAGTTTCCTTTGGAAGGTTGGGGAAATCCAAGTGGGCAAACTTTATTTTCAGTAGAATTAAAATGAGAAAAGCTCCGTTCTGAACATTACAAATCAAATAGCACAATCAATATACAAAGTCACTAGAAATATTCATAAATCAATCAGCAGGCAAGCACAGAAGTCTAGAACATAGCAGGATAGGAACAGTCTCCAAATATACACATTTCCTTAGAACTGAGGAAGATTATGTCTGTATGTAGTGGTTATAGTCATCTAGGGCTTGTAGTGGTTGTTCAAGTGGCAGGAGAGTAATTGTTGCAGTTCTCTGGAAGATAAGCACAGCTAGTTAGAGAAATTGTTGCAGTTCTCCAGAAGATAAGCACTGCTGGTTAGAGCTTTTTCTGATTTTCATTAGTTCTTTCATTTTCCCTGTTTATTTTATACTGCACAGAACTGGGTTTAAGCATGCACTCCACAAATGCAGGCACTTTCAGTTGTAACTTTTACTAATATAACCAACTTACTCAAAACTTACCAGTAAATAGATTCTAGGTTTGTACAGGCACAGTAAGCTGAGGAGTGTGACATCATTCCTCTGGGCAAGTAATCAAGGAGCCTGAAGCCTCACAACTGACAGCGGTGGGGGGAGTTCACTTGGAACAAAAATAGATAGACATAGTATTTCCAGATGCAGCTGTCTGCACCAAGTGCAATTTCCCTTAAAAGCACACAGGGAACACACTCAGTCTGGGAGCTGGGTTTCCCTCTCTTTTTCTGTCTCTCTCTCTCTCTCTCTCTCTCTGTCTCTCCAGGCCACCATTAAGACTACCCTGTGGCACAGCTGTAGAGATGAGTCCTCAGCCAAGTGTTCCAAGCCAAGTCCTCCATCACCCACTCTGTGAATCCAGTGCTCTGTGTAACCTGCTCCAAGTAGCTGACACACACACTGCTTGAGATTTGATTTTCAGACACACACACATGCACATCTGGGAAAGGCTGGCACAGATTTACTAGCTCTGCTACCTTTGCCCAGACTATAAGGTAGTTATATCACCATCAGCCAGCTACTTTAAGTTTCTTACAAGGGTACCCAATTATACTGAGTAAAATTAATACTAATACAAAAGGTAGTATTTGACCAATGCAGCAAGCCTTTCAGGAGTGGTCACATTGTCACCAATAAATATAAGTACACTCAAAGGTTAAAATATTCTTTAAAATACCAGCCACAATGACAAGTTTACATATATTTAATAATAAATTATAAAAGAACATGAAAATACTATCTATTTACAGTAAACACCAGAGAATCAATCACAGGAAATATTGAAAATAACAAAGATAGAAAGGTTCACTAAGATACAGAAAAACAATACTTAACTAATCTCGCTTTATTTTCCTGACTGATGTAAAGAATTACTGTTCCTTAGTTTACTTACTAGAGTAAGACAAGATGACATGGGCGCATGGTCCTTCTTTGTCAGGTTTCAAAAACAGACTGCCCTGAGACCCAGTCTCATCTAGTATTAAAATATCATTTCAGTGCTGGATTACAGAATGACATTACATACATCTGGCCATCTGACTTCCGGTTCCTACGCTACCCCCTTTACTAGCAACTGAACCAGAATCTAGCATATATGTGTCAATAATGCACACACATAGAGCTTTGTTAAGATGTATTATAGCATCTGGAAGCTATAAAACCATTTCAAAACTTCCACCCTTCCAGGGTAGCAATTAGTTCACCCCTAAGGACAATACAGTAGGATTCTTAGTCCTGGTTTTCTCAGATATTTCTTCTCTGGCTACAATCAGAATTGTAAGATACACTGTTTATGGGCTAAACCAGGTAATTTAATTTCAGTCTATTTTTCAAAGTTAGCTGGACTGAGATTAACCTCTTCTCTTCCAGTATACTCTGTTACAATATATTCATTTCAACAGTTACAATACTGTCTGACATACAGGTGTATTTCTTTTCTGTCCAGCAGGACCCACTGTTGGTACATGTTTAACACAAGCAGCTGTACAAATACATTTTCAACACAAGCATCTGTACAAATCAGTTTGATATACAAATGACATATAATTCTTTACAAAACTCCAGCTAGCTATGCTGGCATATGTTACACATCCACTGCCCTAGTTCTCCAGACATAGCTTGCAATACCTCACATCATCACACTGAGTATAGCTGCATAATGTGTAGTTTCGAGCATGTAGCATATTAAAAGCAGTTCATAACAGCCCCAATGGCACTGCATTGTGCAACTTAGCCCACAGCTGCTATGAATAAGCTCAACACTACTGTCATGCAAGGTTCCCAAGCTGTGCTTATCACAGTCATATTTAAACCCATGTTATGTATTTACTCAAATAGACATTCATACATAACTACACTACCCAAGTCTTAACCAATAACTATCTCAGTAAACCATACTTCTCTATTTTATATAAGGTCTGCAACTCTCTTTAAATAAAATCAAGTTTTACTTCACACTGTACAAAATGAAAGGTCAGCCTACTTGTCTCCCTTCTGTTGCCAGCCTCTTAGTATTAGGTATCCGAAAGCAGTGTAGCAACTGTCTTATGCTCACAAACAATTAACTCTTACTTGGACACAAATAACTCTAAATGAGAGCTGTAACTATTTAATAAGTATCCAGGCCTCACCCTGGCAACAAAACACGTCTCATTAACACACCATATGTACCCAATCCTGGCACATAATATAATGCAGCTAAAACTTAGGAAAAAATAGACAACTAAAATACAAAAACCAAGTCAGCAGCACCTTGTCCCAACACCAAAAGTAAATCAGGAATCCGATATAAATAAAAACAAGAACCATTTAATTTAAGCGCTTTTCATTGCCAAAATGTAGCAACTTCTTCAGAAATACATACAAAGTTTCAAACAACAGTATTTAAGTAATTAAATCATGTCACATGATAGACACGCCTCTATAAGTCTCTTATTTGATCACCATGTAGCAACAGTTGTTAGGAAATCCTTCTTAGTGCCACTGATCACCAATGGAATATCATCCAGATATAAACATGTTATTGTTCCATCATTTTCAGCACTAATTAGACCAGTTGTAGAATACAATGACCCTTGTGGGATGTACCTTACAGGTCATATCAAACAGTTGGAAAGACCCCAGTGGTTTCTAAAGAAAAGGATTTCATGCTTAAAATCCCTAAACTACCAGAAAAACCTAGAACCACTGAGCTTCCCTTCCATGTCTTATTGATCCTCAGAGTGTGATCTGTGCCTTGATTTCCAAGCAGTCAAGGACCCAGTATTCCAGGCTTTCTTGCACTTTCAGAAATCAAGCAGTCTCACAAATACCAGAATAAAGGAAGTAAACTTGTTTCAGCATGTCAATAAAACAAGGTAGAGAGTTAGCATTTCCCTCACCTCTGGAAAAGACTCTCCCTGTGAATAAAGAAGTGTGATACACTATTTTCCTTCAGACAGGACATGGATAATTGGATGGGTATTCAGAAATTCACAGCAGGTGTGACTGGGCTAGCCATTCTTGAGAGGGAAGGTGGAGTCTAGGATGGGAACTGGCAAGGTGTAATGGTCTCAAGACTCACTAACTTTGATTGAATGTCCTATGATTCCTATCATTCCACACTAACTGGCCAACACATGTTGCTCATTCAGCCGGAAGGAGAGTATTTCCAGTTCAAAGACATTGTAAAGCTGCACAGAGAATCACCTCATCTGAAGAAGCGCATTTTTTTGCAAAAGCTTATGTGCTGTTGTTGATTTTTTTTTCTAATAAACTGCAGTTGTTTTTTTTGGGGGGGATATCTTTGAGCTAGTGGAGGTCTTACACACACACACACACACACACACACACACACAGGAAAACACTCATCCACACACCCACATGCAAATCTCAACATGGGTTTATAACATTTCCTCAAAATGTCATAAACCCGAACCTCACATGATCAATCTTAATTGTTGATCATAAAATATTGAAAAAATAACTGTTTTGCAGGGGGCAAGCCCCCTCTTCACCCTGCACCCCCTGCTTAATATATATGCCAACTATCTGATCAAACTACAGTGGAGAAAGGACAAATTTCCCAGTCAGGACTGTTCCGTGATCTCATTCAGGAAAAGCCAGTAATGTTTGATCAGCTGATTTTCATCTCAATGAAAGGTGTGCAACCCCTCCAACACACACACACACACACACACACACACACACACACACACACACACACGCATATGCGCGGACACACACACACACACACACACACACACACACACACACACACATACACATACACACACACACACAATCAGCATCCCCTTTCTACCTCCTACAGTGTGATTATTCGGTCAGACAGACAGACAGACAGACATACATCCAGACACATGCTCATACACTCATGGTTCTGCTATACATAAACTGTGACTACTTCCATAATAGTGAATGATTGTAAAAGATGGGGTTCACTTTTCCTCCTAGAGAAAATTTAAACTCCACACAGAAATTCTCTCAATTGGTCTGTTAATTAGGAGCCATGGCCACTCTGGAGGAGACAACATACTTCATTAGCATTAGCCCCTCCCCTAGACTACCGCATTAGCATGTGTCTTCCCTAGCAGGATCAGTCCCCATCATGGTCTAGTCCCTGCCAGGAGAAAACCATAGCACTAGAATCAGAAAGGCTTATTGCAGTGAAGAGAAACATGAAAGCTGGAAGTAGATGATAGAAGAGGAGACTGGGTTAATTTATGGACAATGGGAGGAAGAAAATAAAAAAAGAACAGTGTAAAGTTAGATGTAGTAGTGATACTTGCACGGATATCTTCAGTCTTCTTTCCCTAGAAAGAAAGATGTCTTTGCTCTGTTTTCTGCTCATTTCCTAATAGTAGAAAAGGAAAATAAAAGGGATAGAGTCACAGAGGTATGAAATACGTCCTTGCACTCTTCTCGCCTCATCCCCAGGAGGTAAGGAAGGAAAATGAAGGGAGGGTAGAGTCACAGACCTACCTGAACTGCATAAATAAGTAATGAGAGAGAGTTCAGGGAAGTTAACAGCACTTACGAGAAGAAGAGGGATAGAAGGGCGTGAATAGAAAATAGAGTGGTGGCTGAGCACAGTCCAGAGGCCCTCGGCTTCATAAACACCTTCATAAGCACCTGAAGGTTTACAAATAATGAAATGAGCAACAAGATGTCCGTTCTGGGAGAAACTAGGAAAATTAGAGGTGTTCATATTACGTCACTCCTTCTCCCTCTGACTCACTTGTACTTACTGCTCATGGCTCAGCAGTTAGCACACTCACCTTTGATGCCAGAATGATCAGAAGACTATAGGTTCTGTCCCCACCCTAGCTGTCTATATGAGTAATAGTACAGTGTAACGTAAGGAGAATATTGCACACCTGAGATGCCATTCTCCAGGTCAGATGTTAAACTGAGCTCCACCTGTCTGATTTGATGGTAGTTCAACAGGATGTAACATATCCCATAAAACTTTTCAGAAAGAGTCAGGGTGAAATAATTACAAACTTTTTAGGGCCACCTAACAATAAACATTTTAACTGTATAGCTTCGTAATATTTTAGCACGGTTATCATAAGTGTGACATCTATATTTGCTTCATTTTCCCTAAGTCACTCCAGTCGTTTTACATAATCATATCTTAATGTTTTGCATAGATGTACCTTCATTCCATATTTTATTGCATAATAATTTTGTCCTTCAACTAGTCCAAATATTCTAGACACAAGTTAAGACAAATTTCTATTTTCTGTATTCTCAAGACTTATTTAACTCTGATAGCAACTAGATGTTTTCATGAGCACATAAAAAGTTTCAGTTCCTTTTCATTCAGTATTTCAGCTATTCTGTTCTAAAATTTCCCATGTCTTGCAAAAAAAAAATCTTATGATTTTTTTCCCATTACATCCTTTCACAGGACATAATTTCTGTTTAAACGTTTCATATTTCATGTTTTTGTTTACTGTGTTATTTTTCTAATTATCCGAGTGTCATTCCCCAATAAGTTTACTAAAATCTATCAAAAGATGAAGACCTGGCTTCTTATGCACATGCACCAAATATGTTTGTTTTCAAACATTTCACTATAGCAGTCTGCCACTTTGCATTATAGACAGTTTCCATTTCAGGGTGAAGAATTAGTACATGCCCAGAATATGCCTATATTGAGTTAGCACTAGATAAGAAATAAAAATATTTCACATTTCTCTGGAAGAGTGACTTTCTCTGTCACTGTAATTATGCTAGCTAGTTTACAGACTAATATGAAAGGAGACATGTGCTACATGAAGTTCAAATTATATACATGTTGTTTACCTAAATATCACAAATTAAATGCATTCTGTAGCTGTGGCAAGACATTTTTATCTAAGAATTGTTGGAAAATTCATATGGTTTCAGAGATATTGATAGGTGCCTGCGCTAGGCCCACAAATCCACTAGCCTGCTCAGTTTTATACCATTTGGTTTGTAACAAATAAAGCATTCAACATATGTGCTGGTTGACAGACTCATTAAACATCAGAATCATAACCTTAGTGTTTTGTTATAGCACCAGAACTAAAATAATACTTATTCTAAGAAAAGAATGACATTTTCTGTAGCTTGATACCTACGTATTGAAGATTCTTTCATCTCATTTCCTTGTGCTTAATGTTATGAACACATATAGTATGTTATACAAAAAATGAAAATGCTGTACAAATAAAGATTATTATCAGGAAAATGTTTTATTGTGTTTATTAAACACTTTTTTTCACTGAAATGACCAGATTATTAGAAGAAAACAGTAGCAATAATAATACAATTTAAATATATGAAGCAGATTGTATGATGTCAAAATGAACCAATGAAAAGCAACAGCTTTCCCTACATAAAAGGCATAGTAAATGACACAAACAGCAATACAAAGCATCTACATTGAGTTTCAGTCATAATGCTTATTCACACTGAAACTTTTATGCATGTGTGACAAAGCCAAAAACAGACATTCATTAATAAATTGTTTGTAATACCTCTTACACTGGGAAAACCTCCCACAAGTTGAATACAAGAATTTATTAACTCAGTTTTTATTTTATTTTACTTTTATTTTACATTTGTTAATCGGGGGTGTCTGACTGAGCCGAAAAGGCCCTTTTTCAGCAGAGGCCCGGGGAGAAAAGCTCCACATAGAAAAATTAGATACATTTAGATATTTAGACATGCATTTTGCACTGAGAATTAACTATTACTACTTCAAATAAAACTTAAGTTCATATATCATGTGAATTCAACTTTCCATTTCCTCATCCCACTCTGGTCTTTTCACTTCTTTTTTCACAAGACGTCCTTATAAGCTCTACCATCCTTCATTCTCCTCCTCTCACCTATAATACTCACTGTCTCTAACCCACATTTTCCCCTCCTCACACTATTTTTACCAATCTTTCCACTTTATTTTATATTTTCTTACCTTTTTCACTTCACCTCCTGGTTTTCCTACTGTCAGCCTACCACCCTGCATTGCAGATGTTTTTCAATAGTTTATATACTGTATTAAATACTTCTTTAATTTTTTCACCTTACATTTTATAATCCTCGTTATTTTTTCCCTTGTAACTTAGTATAATTATAGCTGCACCATTTCAGTGTAATAAAGATGTTATCATAAAATTGTATAATATTGCATTGTTTTAAAATGGTGTTGAACATCATTATACAATAAGTCTTTCTTCTTTTTTTTTCTTTCATGTCTCTCTACTGTTTCATAATTTTCAACAATTTTTGTACTGGAACTTGCCTCCACTGAAAATGTGTTTTTTTTTTTATGCCCAGTAGGGCTGACCTCTTAAACAAATTCCAATAAATAAGTAAATATAGTGTATTTTTTGGATTTAAACACTCTTGTTCCATCTTCGAGAAATTCACTTTCATTGTAATTGATAGTGTGATACGTTTGAGAGTATGGTGAAAATGAAAGAAATGGCGGCAGTGGTAGCTGTTATCGAACGGCACTAAATCACCAGGTATAAATGACTGCATAATACAACTGTCTTAAAAATAAAACTGCCTGTGTTTTAAGGAGATTTTCTGCAACAGGTTGACCTAAGATTAGGTATGAATTGTAATGATTGCCAAAGTGTTTTATTTTAGTTTTATTTATTTTTGATTGTCTATGTTGGAAAAGTTAACATGGACCCTTACAGACTTGACCCAGAAAAATAAAAAAGGTACAGTTTGTACTACTAATTCATGAAAGAAAAACTGCTCAATAGTCTATGCAGCTGAATAAATGATGAATAGGTTCATAGGTTCATGGTAAGTACTAGACCAACTGCCCTTGTGGGCCATTTTAAGCCTAGCCAATTTTCCTTTTAGTGATTGAATTAACCTGTCCTGCTTGATGTTAGATTGGCCTTGCCCATCCCATGGTCAATAATTATATAATATCATATGATATATTATATGAATGACACAAAGTAGCTACAGCCACTCATTTCTGGGACTACCATGTAGCTCATGCTGTTAGTATAATGCAGGCATGCACACATTGCTCTGAAAGCAAAAGAATACATAATATTAGAGGTAACTAGGTCCAGGTCTGAGGCAGTACAAATGTGAGGAAGAAGCATATTGCATACTTTATGGAATAAAGTCGAAAAAGTCTTGTTAATAGCAAAACTTTTGTTGATGGAGACAGTGAGGGAGTTTTGAGAGAAAGAAGATCTAATGTTTCTCATGGGGTGTGACAACAAGATAATGTAAAAACTGAGGGACAGATTGTTATCTAGCAAAGGGGAAGCAATAGAGAGTGTCTAAACATTGATGCTGCCTGAAAGGTGAGAGTCTGGTGAAGTGTCAGCCTGTCAAGTAAAGTGTGGAGCAGCTGGATAAGAAAGATGAGGGGGAGGAAGCAGAAGAAGTGATGGAAAGTATGCGTTCTACTTCCAGAGACAGCACTACTTTAAAAAAAAACAGCAAGATGGGCAGATTGAGAAAGAAAGCTTGAAAAAGTGCAGCTATCCCAAAGTCAAGTGTCAATCTTTATGTACAGTAGCCATTTACAATACAACCATAGCGTGGAGAGCAGTGTATCTCCTATGGACATTTTCTGTCTTCTCTGTTCTTTCGTCATTCATTTGTAGGTGCTGTAGTACCTTGGCTTTGTACTCTAGTAGTGTATCCTATTTTATTGGTTTTCCTGGGTCATGGCTTAATGCCATCCACTTATTACATTCATAGGTCCATATGTTCTTATTAAGCTTAAGGCTGAGGAGACAATGAAGAAGCTTGGCCACATCACCCAGTACTGACAGAAGACTAACAATGTCCTCCATTAAATAGCTTTTCCTCACATTTGGTAAACATCATTCACTATCTACATATATACAAACATAAGTACCTAGGAATGCTTGATTGTCTTTGGTCCAGTATGTTGAAGACACATGCTTAATTTTAGTTGCAGAAGTCTATGTAGTTGAGAAACAAATGATTCAGGTGCACACATACAAACAGACATAACTACAAAATTGCATATATTCATGCATTCACAGATAAACATACATAAATGCTTATTTCTCCTTCGTTCTCTTGGACCAGTATCACAGATCACAGCTTTAACCCTCTGCACCAACCACCTCAATGATGTTTCAGTGACTGCCAAGTCATAGAAGCACAGTTACCAAGTCGTCCTTTCTCTAAATTAGTATATAGCATCAATAGAACATCGCAGAACATTCTTTTTTATTATTTTTACAAAGATCAAGTCCTCCAGCACCCATTCCTTAGAATTCCAAAAGGAGTTTGGCATGGAATAACACTTTATGCTTAGCAGGTATTCTATGCTTGATTTCATATGCATGGGCTCCCCCAGTCCTCAAATGGTGTCTGATAATGAGGACTGGAGGAGCGTTACACCCAGTTCCAAATGCTAACTTGGGATCATGACATGAAAACACTTTGATCAGTTTTGAGATGTACATTGGTGATGCATGCTGGTGTAAAACCCAAAGCACTGGAGTAACACATTGAAGTTAGTGGGCAATTGTAGTGTTGCTATATCTCTACATGTAAGATGGAAGTGGAACCGCATACAGTACATGATGGGAAGCCACACTGTCTGTGCTATCAAGTCTCACATATAGGTGGAACTGTACTGCTAGAAGAAACAGGTGGGGGCTAAGCAACCAGAAACTGCACACATGTACAGTAGTATATGTTTTTTGAGTCATCCCCACTTTACAGTGTGGCAACGCAAATTTTGCACTTTGTAAAATACTATGCATCTATCTCATCAGGAGACTCACAATATGGCCATACTGTTGTGATGTTGGAGAGAATGCATGTACAAGATTCATTTCATTTCTTCAAAAGGCCCAAAACACCAGTCAACAATGCTTATACAGAAAACCTCAAAACACACACACAAAAAAAAAATCAAAAACAACTTTTTAAGTAGGGGACAAGCCCCCTTATCTCCCCGCACTCCCTACTAATGATGTATGCTAACTGTGAAATCACATTATAGTAGGGAAAGGGGCAATTCCCCAATTCCCCACCCTTCTACAGTCCCACACAGATGGTTTATATTGTTTTTGCATGGATTGATGTTATATCTTTTGAGGTTTGTGATGTAACCATTTGTTGATCAGGGTTTTGGACTGTTGAAGAAATGTTATACACCCCGTGCATGACAGACTTGTTGCCTGTCATCCATGCATTCTCCCATCTATCATACAGGTGGCAATGCAGAGTCACACAGTTTCAGGGACTTGTAGCTCCATCTGTATATTGGCACTGGTACTGCAGGCAGGTCAAATGCCTGCTGGCATACAAATGAAGATGTGGGAAGGACGGGTTCATGCGGACTCAGTAAGTTTGTGACAGTGTTGACAGTGATTGGACTATATTGTAGAATGAGCAATGAAGTTCATTAACAGAGAACATGTCTGAATCTTATAACTCACTCATTCTGTAGTGGGTCACTTATACATTTACTCCTTTGGCATTGCGAGAGGAGGTGTTGAGCTTCATCAATCATGATCTAAATAAACAGTACACCTTCCATTCACAAATGTAATACCTAGAAGCATTTTTCAAGCTGAATAAAAGCAGCTAGGTAGAATTTCTTTTACTCCTTAACTAGTGATGCAGACATGGAGCAATAAACCGCATGACTGGCAATGTGGATATGAATGAGGTAAAGGACCCCATCTTTAACATGATCTATCACTACCTTTTTGGAGGTGTGAGTTTCATATCATGTTATACAGCACAATCAGTAACACTGAAACTGAATATATAGTCCATCCCCTGCTGTCATGATGTATTTTCTTTCTAACCATATGTCAGCAATGAAGGAGATGCCTTACTGATGCCTGCCACAGCAATATCCTGATGCAGTACTGAGGAGCCTGTTTACATTTTCTGTTCCCTTTGCATGCTTTATATATTCATCCTTTATATGACTGGTATGTCATTCTCTATTTCTAAGTGTAAAGTTTCTGCAAACTCAACCAAATTACACTTTTTCCACTGTTTTAACAGGGTAAAAAAAATCCTTAAATAATACCAGTAAACACATTTTGAGGAATGTGATATTTGTAAACCTGTCCGAATGATACATTTTTTTATTTGAGTAATGGCTATCAGTCACATACATTCAAATTCAAATGTATTTAAGTGCTTATTGAGTAAGCATTATTACAAAGGAAAAACAAGTCAAGCATTAAACAACAGATATAAACAGAAGCACACATAAAATTACAGTGTTAATAAATGTGCCAAAAAGAATATGATATCTGCAACCTTATTTTCACTATGTGTTTAGCTAAATACTATTTGTATTCACACAGCAGTAGTAAAATATACACAGACATTTTATTTTCATTCATACTTGTAAATCAGTCTCTTTTTGTTCAGCAGATATAAGTGACACAAGAACATGTATCATCACCCAGCAGTCCTATCAGAAATGTCAGGTCATGTCCAGACATTCCCATTCCAAGCCATATTGCTCTTTGCCTGTTCCTCTCATTCTTTCTCCCTTCCCCCCATATGCTTTCTCTGTCTTTGTCTCTCCCCCTTAATGTGTCTCTTGACATTTTGTCACAGTTTAGACATGCCTTTTCCTCGCCTTTCCTCCTGACACAGACATTGGTACTGCTTACCCTTTCTCTTTCTCAGGCAGTCCGTCAGCCTTCCTTGCTCTCACAGCAGTTAATAAGTAGCAAGATTTATAACAGGAGGAGCTGACAGGGCTGCTGTAATTCTATAGGGCTCCATCAAGGCCATAACCTGACCTTTCAACTTTCCCATACTTTTTTGCTTCCAACAATGGCATCCTGTCCCACACTTACACAGGGAAATTGTGATGTTCTCCCTTTCCTAGCAACAGATGTTATGTACAGGATTTAAGAAAAGAAAAAAAAATGATGAACATCTGTTTTTAAGATTTAAGTATATTGTGTGAATTTGCGTCTGGGGTGTTCCTTCTGCAAAACCAAAGAGACTAAAAAGAATATGGACATAAAGGAGAGGAAACAAATTAAAATCCTTAAAATAAATGACCACTCTAGGTTCCATTGCTCAAAGCCTGGATCCTGATCATGTCTTTAATTCTGTTGTCCCAAGCCATGTGTCATATTCCATGTCTCATAACATTCTCCTGTTAGTTGGTGTAATGCCATGCTGTTAACCAACTGAGAAATCAGTTTCATCAGTTAAGTCCTATGGTAGTGCTGTCCAAATCCATGTTGTCAAACAAAGCTTCACTGGTATTCCAGTCTGTTCATGTCTTTGCTTCGTTATCCAGTACAAAGTGACCTTATCATGGTCGATCTGCGACCAGTCCAGCAGGCTCTGTCCCAGTGATACATGCCACTTAGTATTATCTTACTACTGTCTGTACAACAACTAACAAATCAAGCCACCATGATAGCTGTCCTTCCCCATCCATTTATTTTACAGGAATTTAGTTAGCTTGTTATTTTTATTTATTTATCAATTTGTTAATCAGTCAGTAGAGCTGGTGAAGAGATTCTTATCAGCCATGATGCAGAGATAATAATATAACATCACACTGCTTTTTACACAAGTAGTGTAAGCAGTTATTTACTTTAAATATCTTCTCAAAACTTGCTTGTTAAACAAGGGCAAATAATCACGAAAAACATGCATTGCAAAATATAACTAAATATATCAGTAGGAGGAGATATAAGAGTACAATAAATAAATGAATGAAATTAGTCCAAATATTACTTAATATGAGCATGAGAACACCTGAATAACAGTCATAGAATTCTAGGAGCATTCCAGTTTGTACTCTTATCTGCTAGGCTAAATTTGCCTACTGAATGTTGGAGCAGCAATATAGTTAAGGTAATATATATTTTCCTTCCTAGTTATCAATTCTGAATATAGGTTCATAGGTTCATAGGTTCATACTAGGCTATCTGCCCGAGGGCATTTACAAGCCTAGCCCATCGTTTTGTGGCTTACGCCACCCCTTTAGTATGGGGAACTATACCCATTATTTTGCTGTGCCTCTGTCGAGCAGTGACACTGAGGTAATCCCTGGGGTATATCTGCGATCTCCCATCCATTGGTCAAGATTTCTCTTGAACAAGGCCAGCGAGGTGCTCTGCCTCACATGTACCGGGATTTTGTTCCACAGCATAGGGAGTCTTTGGGTGATGAATCTATCCCTCCAGCACGTCCTATTAATAGCCGTGTCAAGGTTTAAGTCTCCGCCCTTGTGGCTCTGATGGATCTAGATTTTTGAGGTGAAGCATATTCATCAAATCTGGGTTTGACATGGCCTTGTATGTTAGGCAAAGGTCACCTCTGAGCAAGCGGTAGCGACTGAATAGAGCTGGAGTTCTTTCAGTCGGGCAGCATAGGACAGATTTTTGAGACCCTTTATCCTTTTGGTGAGGAACTTTTGTGGCCTCTCCAGCTGCTGCAAGTGTCGGGTCAGATACATTCCGAATGGGGCATTGTACTCAATCATTGGTCTGATGAGTGATGAGTAAAGGGAGACTATGACCTCCCTTGATCTAGATGAGAATCCCTTCATGATAAGGTGGGCAATGTAGAAGGTCTTCCTAACTACTTTAGCTACATGGGTGTCGAATGACAGACTACTATCAACCTGGGTCCCCAGGTCCCTGATAACTTCTTCTGTGCTCAGTGGATTGCCACCTATTTGGTAGCTAGGGGTAACCTTGTTTTTCCCGAAGGGTATGACTATGCATTTTTTGGCATTTAACTTTAGGCCGTGGCTCTGGCACCAGTTATCCGTTTCTGTGAGACCCTTCTGAAGGATATCTGTGTCAGATGTGTTTTCTACTATGGCGCCCAGTTTGCAGTCATCTGCAAACTTTGTCAGCCATAACCCTCCTGTGTTTGCTTGTACTTCGGAAAAGTAGATGCCAAACAAGAGTGGGCCCAGGACTGAGCCCTGTGGGACACCACTTGTGACAGGCTGTAGTATAGTGTAGTGAAGCATGTAAGCTTTATGTCTCTCCAAGCTATGACAGAATGAAGTAAAGGAATCTCATTTGGTTTCAGTGAAAGGGCAAGCCTTCAGAGTTGTTTTTAAACATTGTGTGGTTGCTGATTCCTATTAAACTATTGAAAGTTTTTTTTGCATGTGGTTGAAGCTTGAGTTCTAAATACTGTTTAACCCCTACAGAGGTTTTATATTTGGTGGCACTGTTCATTTGAAACCATGGGCTATAGTGAGAGGGCATGGGTCATGTTTTGTAATTTATGAGACATATACAAGAGCTTGTGAACTAGAATACAAAGTTGATGGGTTATCCTGACGTCAGTAAGGAACCAATTAAAATTTGTTAGTATGATACAGTGGTGCTTTCTTGGGAGAGTAAGCATTACACATCCACACTGGTGAATGTTTTAAATCTGTTTAATGTTAGTTAAAAGTCCTAAAGCATGTGTGTGTGTGTGTGTGTGTGTGTGTGTGTGTGTGTGTGTGTGTGTGTGTGTGTGTGGTGCACACACACACACACACACACACACACACACACACACACACACACACACACACACAAGCACACTTTATTAGATTGAGAGTCTGTGTCACTTTGGAGATTATGTACTCGATATGTATGTCTGTATACACATTCTGTAACAGAGTGATATGTATTGATACTCCTAGGTAGCTGCTTTTGTTCTGAGAGGGTTTTTTATTGGTATATAATAATGGATTCATATACATAGAGACACACACACACACACACACACACACACATATACACATTTTGTTAGATTGAGATTTCGTGTCACTTTGGAGATTATGCACTTGGTATGTATGTGCACATGTTGTATACTGTAGAGTGGTGTTTAATGATATTCATAGGTAGTTGATCTGATGCATTTCTTAGGTTCATAGGTAGGTACTAGGCTATCTGCCCGAGGGCATTTATAAGCCTAGCCAGAGTGTGTCGGCTTTCGCCACCCCATTGATTAATTAACTGATCCTCTGTCAAGCAGAGCCAATGAAGTGATCCCAGGGGTTTATTTTTTGTTACCCAGCCACTCATCAAGGTTTCTCTTGAAGAGTGTTAGTGAGGGGCCTGATGTAATTTGGAATTTTGTTCCAAAGCATGGGGAGTCTCTCTGACAGGAATCTATCCCTCCAGCATGCTCTATTTATTGTTGTGGCGAGGTTTAGCTCACTAGAGTGCGTGGCTCGCAGTGACTTGGATTTCTTTAGGTGGAGCATGTCCATCAATTCTGAGTTGGACATGGCTTTGTAAGTCAGGCAGAGATCACCTCTGAGTAAGCGATATGCCACTAAGTACAGCCGGAGTTTTTTCAGTCGGGCTGCATAGGACATATGTTTGAGACCACTAATCCTCTGGGTGAGGTACTTTTGTGGTCTTTCCAGCTGTTGGAAGTGTCTTGTGAGGTACATCCCAAATAGGGCATTGTACTCTATGATGGGTCTAATGAGTGATGAGTAGAGGGGCACTATAACCTCTTTATTTCTACATGAGAACCCTTTAGTTATTAGATGGGCCACATAGAAGGATTTCCTAACTACTTTGGCAATATGATTGTCAAAGGAGAGATTACTATCTACCTGGGTCCCCAGATCTCTTATTACCTCTTCTGTATTAAGGGGGCTGCCACCTATGTGGTAATTCATGGGTGTTTTGTTTTCCCCAAACGGGATGACTATGCATTTTTTGGCATTTAGCTTGAGGCCATGACTTTGACATCAGGTGTCCGTCTCAGTAAGGCCCTTTTGGAGGATGTCCGTGTCAGCCGGAGAGTCAATTATGGCTCCCAGTTTGCAGTCATCAGTGAACTTGGTTAGCCATAGTCCTCCTGTGTTTGCCTGTACTTCTGAGAAGTATATGCCGAACAGTAGGGGTCCCAGGACCGAGCTTTGCTGGACACCACTTGTGAATGGTTTAGAGTCGGACCTGGAGCCCACTATTCTTACCGTGTGAGTTCTGTCTGTAAGCCAGCTGGCACTCATCTCGTGACGTAGGGGTTTATGTTCAGGCTGGTGAGTTTTTCCTGTAATACCCGAGTGGGGAATGGTGTTGAAAGCCTTGGTGAGGTCAAGGTAGGCTGTGTGAACCACATTTCCCTCATCTATGGCCTTAGTGACTGTCTCAAAGAAGTCAACCAGGTTTTGTAGGCATGATCTGCCCTTAACAAAGCCGAACTGGGTTGGGTCAAGTGTTTGGAGGTTCCCAATGTCTTTGTTAATGAGTTCCATGATGATGCACTCCATAGCCTTGCAGACCAGGCTAGTCAGGCTTATGGGGCGATAGTTACCAGGGTCAGCTGTGGCCCCTCCTTTGTGGAGAGGAATAACCATTGCTGTGCGCCATTCTATGGGCATGTGGCCTGTGGAGAGGCTGAGGTTGAACAGCGTGTTTAGGTGGGGGGTTAGTTTGTTCTGTAGTTCATGCAAGACGCAGCCTGGGACACCATCTGGTCCCATTGACGCTGTGTTTTTGGCTTTTGAAAGGGCTGTTTTCACCTGTGCGTCTGTGATTTTTGGGACACTACACTTTTCCGGTATTGTTGTGGGCCCTTTTGGAGGTGAGAGGGGGGGTGAAGTTTACACTGAATCTATCTGCCAGGATGTTGGCAATATCAGTAGGTTCAGTATATTTTGTGCTATTTTGCACTAGTTCAGTGCATATCTGCGAGTTGCCACTTAGATTCTTAATATAACTAAAGAAGGCTTTGTGGTTATCTTTTGAATCCTTGGCTATTTTTCTTTTGAAGTTAGCCTTGGATGATTTCATGAGGGACCTCAGTTTCTTGCTGATACTGATCAGGGTTGTCTTTCCTTCTTGGGATTTGCTTTTTTTCTGAAATAGTTTCCTCCTTCTATTGTATAACCTGTTTATTGCAGGGGTCCACCAAACTGGTTTCCTTCTCTTAGAGGAGTGAGTCTTGGTTTTGCTAGGAATGGCAAGATCCATGCATCCTTGTAGGTGCTCATAGAGTGCATTTGTAAAGGTTTCTGCATCTTGGGCAGCATTATCCTTTAGCGTGGGGGCTGTGAAACTTACCACCTCTGACTTAAGTAAGGTGAAGTTTGCTTTAGAAAAGTTTTTTATTGTGGTTTCCTTAGTTGGGGGTGGTGGTGGGGTGTGGACATCCAGAGTGATTAGTTTATGGTCTGATCTAACCAGTGACGGGTTGACCTCCGGTGTGGAATACCTGTCGCCCATGTTGGTGATGACCAGGTCCAATATGTTTTCACCTCTGGTAGGGGAGTTTACCAGCTGATCCAGGGCATTTGAGTTGATGAATTCCAGGAAGCGCTGGGCCTGGGAATTTGTACTCGAGTAGTTTTCCCAGGGAAGGTCTAGGAGCTTCTAGGAGAGTTCCTTGTTAGTCTATAATAATAGGTTCAGTTGTTGTTATAAGTCTTTTTGGGGTTCTAGAGAACACATTTTTACTTTTACTAGTGTACATTGTAAGTTTACCAGGTGTGCACCATAGGTGAATTTGGAAGAAGTCTTCCTGTAGCTGTATTTGTACTCTTTCTTTGGTTTGTCAGTGTCCCTGAATGACAACATAATCAGCAAGGAAGACCACATTTAAGTGCAGCGTGCCAGACAGGGGATAAGCCTGCTGTGCAATACCATCTGTGTGTGATAGTGAACATCTGGCTGTACTTGAATTTTGTGAATGGTGGTATTTGTGATGGAGAAGCTCCCTTTACTCTAAAGTACAATAACATGGGAGTTTATTATATTAAGTAGGGAATACAGTGGGCAAAGACCCATCCAGAAGAGATGTTGTGGACTCCCAGAAAAATATAATGCTTTACGTTACAGTTTGAATGGTGCCTAATTCAGTTTACTTTCATTCAAAATGGTATTTAAACATGAACTATTCAGTGACCTGCTCTGAACCCATTTTATATTATTGGTCATTTAGAAATAAGTCAAACAGAAAAGTAAGAAGGGCACTGAGGGGCATTTATTGATTTTGACTTTGTATATTCTACCTGAAGATGGCAGAGTGGAGCAGCATTTCATGCTGCCCCTCAATGCATTGTTCTTCAGTCCTTAGCTGGAATCTCTAATGCAAGGAGTCTTAATGCCTTTCCCGTATCAGTGTGAGGTGGTTTTACTGAGTGCTGTGGCTTCCTACCACATTGAAACACATACAATAGGTGAATTGCTGATTCTCTAAATTACCCATATGTTTTCTTGCCATGTGTAATTGAGTGTGCGTTTGTGTATGTGTCCATGCATGTGTGTATGTGTGTGCACGCGAGCACATGTGTGTATCTATGTGTATACAGCCTACATGACTGGCATCTTGTCATTCTGTACAGAATTAGATCATCTGCTTTGCAGCCACTGAGTACTAGGATAGGCCCCAGCTTCTCTATGACCCTGAATTGAGTAAAGTCAGCAGCTGAAGAATGAATGAATAGTCTATCTGTTAGATGTTTTTTGAAACTTCCATGTAAACAAATGCCATCTAAGAGATGAAGTAGTATGTTTAGATGATAATAAAATAGATTTTGTCTTTTTTACTTGGTGGCCTATTATTGAGTTGGGTAAAATAGCTCCAGTATGTATCATTACATGTTTTAGTTTCCCTATTTACCACTTTATGCAATTTGGACAAGAGACCATGTCCCAAGGAATTTTGTTGCAATAAAAATATGATACAGTCAATCAATTTTGGGACATGATCTCTTAACATTGGTTGCATTGTCTTATTTTCCCCTTCTATATATAGTCTACACAATTGTATATCTAACCAAATATCTTTATTCAAATCATATTTATTATTAATGTAATCTACTGAATGCAGCTTTTCGTCTGTCATTGACTGAAATCAGTACAACAGATTCTTCTCTTTAAAGGCAACAATTGTTTCTAAATTTGAAGGAGAAATATTACTTTGAATATATGCTATAGGAAACATAAGGAAATAATTCATGATTTATAAACCAGATTTCTAGATATAACATTTCTAAAAGTATTTAATATAGTCAAAGTGAAGGAAGATTCCATTGTTTGGTGATTTTCCCTATAATGAAATCCTTTAATAACCAAAATAAACTGTTATTTAATATAAGATAATTATTAGTATATTTATTACAGTTAGAATGCATAAAAAGGTTCCCTAAAATGATTTCCATCTAGCTGTATAACTGTTGTTGATCCAAAGACATATTGTTTTCATAACTGATGATAACGAATATCATTCTATCTCTGCAAGTCCTATTCCCCCTCCTTCCCAGTCTCTTATTTGATGATTTAATGCAATTCTTGGTTTGTCACAGAACCAAAGAAATTTCAAAATTAAAGTGTTAAATTCCTCAATACAGGTTTTCATAGGAGGTAATGTTAATGGTTGAATAATATATAAGATTTTTGACAAGATAATCATTTTGATGATATGAAGTTGTTCTTCCATTGTAAAGACAATTTTATTCCATTTGTCCATTAGAATAGTTTTCTTATTTATACAATTAGTATAATTATAATTTACTATATGTTTAATATTATCCATTATGGTTATTCCCAAGTAATTCATTTTTTTTTCTTTAACAATATATTTAAGGAATGTATTTAGGATTGTATTCATATTTATATTTATCAGTAAAATTTTTGTTTTGTTATCATTAAATGTTAAACCAGATTTTCTTTGAAATAGTTCCTTTGCTAAAAAAGATGCAGATATACATTCATTTTATCACTCAATGTCAATGAGATGTAATCTGCAAATAAGTGAATTTTAGACCTTGAAGTCTCCATTATTTTAATACCTTTTGTATCTGTATTTGATCTAATAAAATTAACAAAAGGTTCCATAATTAGGGTAAAAAGCAGAAGTGAAAGAGGACATCCTTGTTTAGTTCCTTTTAATATTTGTATAGAATCAGATGTGAAAGTACCTATTTTGACATATGCAAAGCAGTCTTTATAGAGAAGATTAATAAGATGTACAAATTTAAAAGAAAGATTGTATACTTATAGAACTGACAAAATATATTTCCAATTGACCGAGTGAAAAGCACTAGTTATATCAAGACTCATTGATGTTAAGTTCTCATTTCTGTTATTTGTAAAGTCAATTATTGTAATTATTCTTTTAATATGATCATAGGTGTTTCTATTTGAATTGTGAATAGTTTATAATCTACATTTATAAGTGAAGTGGGTCTGTATGAAGAGTATTGAGTAGGATCCTTGTCATATTTTAAAATTGGAGAGATAAGGGTATATTTCCAAGAAGGAGGAACTTTAGTTAAGTCCTTAACTATAGAAAAAAACTTATATGATATGTGGAGGGCTTTTTTAGGTAACAGCTTGTAAAGTTCAGATATAATTCCATCATTACCTTGTACTTTATTAGACTTCAGTTTAGGAATTTGTGTTCCGCCTTTTATTTAAATTATATTTCCAAAGCTGCAAGTCAAACCAGATCTCCAAGCCTGAACAATTCCATTCTTTCAGTATGGGTGGGAATTTCAAGTTATCTCAGGCCTTTTACCTTTAAAGCTTCACATAATCTAGTGAAAGAAGGAAAGCCTGAGCCTGAGAGAAAGCAGCTTCATTTCTAAACCACACTGAAGCTCTTTGCATACGTACAGCTCTCAGATAACAATAATTTTCATTGCATACAACACCAAGCTCAATCTTTCACTCATGTAGAGAGTTTTAAGGTTGTTTAATATACTAAAAACTCTTTTTAACTAAACAATCATAAAAGACACAACACTTCTTTAACAACTATATTCACCCCCTACCCCCACCTCACATTTCACTGTGTCTAGCAAAAACAATAGCTTATTGTCTAAGACTGTATATTGGCTTTCCAAGCAGCCTTAGAATGCAATTATTAGTTTTAACAAATCTTCCTTTTAAATATTATTCTATCAAGTGTTTACTTTGGATAATTTATATTCATTTTATATTAAAGTGATGGCGATGGTATTTTGTATAATATACTGTTTAATTAACAGATAGAAATTAACAAAGTTGTTACGTTTCCCAAAAGCATCAAGGAAAACAAGATAGTACTAAGAATATATGTTGTGTTCAGTCCTGTAATAGCAACTATATAAGGTAAACAAATGTGAGTTCAGCTATGTGTCATGTTGCAGTCTTTATTTCATAAATAAAATATGCAATAACTTCCAAGCATGCAATTTCATATAGAAACCTGCAACTTATATATTAATATAAACATTGAATGTTTTTGTTAAAAAAATGTAAAACTTTTTGTTCCAAACATTGAATGTTTTTTTTTTTAAAAGTGTAACTTTTTGTTCCAACTCATAGCAAGATATTGTCAATTAACTAAAATAAGTAAGTATAATGTTGAAAAGAGTTAAATTACCTATGATATGCAGTCTGCATGCTTGTAGTCATGTTTCTATTTATGTTATAACTGAGTGTGTTATTGTTTCTTGTTTTATTGTTAAAAGTTTATATAAAACTGAAATTGTGCTTGTTTACAAAAGGAGGAAACAAACATCCTTTAACATCATGTTACTTTCCTTGTAAATAAGGATTGAAGAAAAGGAAAAGGAAAAAGGAAACGTTCTTCATTAATTTTTTCTTCTTCTCACTTATCCTGCTTCCATTTGAATCTATATGCCTCTTCAAGGCTACATTAGTCCAGTCCATTTGCTCTGTTTGATCAAGAATTTTATTTGTTTGTAGAAATGACAAAGCAGGGTTTGGATCTTCGAAGAGTTTGACCACATTTGTAAGGAAAATCTTTTGTCTGGCCGGGAACAATAAATGTACTTTCACTTGCTTCTTTTTAAGTTCTCTAATAATTGGAATACGTTGTTTTCTTTTTGCCATCACTGTTTTTGAGTAGTCATTGTCAAAAATGCACAATATTTCCATCTTATTTAAGTGGTGACTTAGTCCATGCAGTTTTAAGTACCAATTCTTTGTCTTGAGATGAAAACATTTCACCACTATAGATCTCGGAGAAGAATAAGGTTTTGCATCAGGTTTACCTAGGGACCAGTGTGCTGTCTCTATCCCAAAAGAGGCAGCTTCAGGGAGATCTGTCTTTGGAAGCTAGGCAGTTAAAAAAGAAATCATATTGTTACCTTCAGTACCTTCATGAAGTCCAACTATACAAATATTATTCCTTTAAGATCTATTTTGGAGGTCATCTACTTTAGCTGACAAGATTTTATTTTGCTGCAATAAAAATCCAGTGTTGTTTTCTCCTTCATTTAGCCTTCCATTCATAATATTAAGGGATTCTTTGATGCCAGAGATCTGATTTTTCAGTACCTGAAGAGCCTCATTTATTTGTTCCATTTGTTTGAAACAATCTTTTGTAAAATCATCAATTTTATTGTCCAATCTGTCCATTTTAATGATAATTGTTGAATATGAGACAAAGTGACCAAATCTCTTTCTTACTTGAAAAATCCTGAAATGCTGCCTTAGTGTAGCTCCTGTTGCTGCCAGATACAGTGAAATAAATTACCTTTACACAATTTTCGACAGGAAAGCTATTAGATTTTCACATTTTTTTTCTTGAAACAATCCTTTATAACACCAAGTGCTATCAAAATTCACTAGTTTGAACCGTTTAGGATTATTCAAACAAAACAGTTCCTGTCAGAAATATATCTTTTGTAGCAGAACAGTGAAGAAGCACTTTTATCTTTGTCTTATCCTGGCCATGCCCCATCGCTTTAATGTTGTTTTGAAGAATAGCATGAAACATGCACAAAGAATGAAACTACAGATCCATAAGTCTCACTAGTCCCATATGCAAAGCCATGAAAAGTATTATCATTGAACTGATCAATAATAATATCATAAACCTAAAGGCACAGAACCCAACACAGTTTGGTTTTGTAAAGGGCAGGTAATGCCTACTTAAACTGGTGGACTTATTTGAGAAGATCACCAAAGCAATGGATGAGGGCAAAATGGTTCACACTGCCTACCTTGACCTGGCCAAGGCATTTGACACAATACCCTAATCAGGCATTGTTGACAAACTCAGGAGGTCAGGTACAAACCCTTATGTCACCCAGTGAATAGCGAAATGGCTCACAGACAGGACCCAGGAAGTTAGAATTGGGGAGTCCACCTCTATAAAGAGGCAAGTCACAAGTGGAGTCCCTCAGGGATCGGTCCTGGGACTGCTTCTTTTAGGCATTTACTTCTCTGAAATCAGAGCCAGTGTCAATGGCATCTGGATAACTAAATTTTCAGATGATTGCAAATTAGGAGGTGTCAGTGAATCCCACACCAACATAAATGTTCCCCAGGAAGGGATGACACAGACAATCAACTGGTGTCAAAGCTATGGACTAAAATGAAATGCCAAGAAATGCATAATATGATCTTTTGGGAAGTCTTGTACCCCTGCTAACTATTATATTGACAGTACACCCCTTAGAGCTGGCACAGTAGTCAGGATCTTAGGGACATGCACAGACTGTAATCTAGGCTTTGAGCATCACTTGTCTACAATAGTGCAGAAATCATTCTATGTTGCGCGAGCTATAAACAAAGATATGGCATCTAGGTCCAAGGAAGTCATTGTTCCACTGAATTCAGCATTCATCAGACCTGTCACTGAGTACAATGCCTCCTTTGGTATGTACCTAACCAGGCATGTCCACAGAGGTTCATCACTAAAAGAATACAAGGCCTAAGTAACATGTCCTATGCAAACTGCCTCAAGGCCCTATCCATGTATTCTGTCTCCTACAGGCTTTTGAGGGGAGATCTATGCCTGGCATACAGGGAATTGTGAGATCCCTCTCTGATGGACCTCCTGCATATCTGCAAAACAAACAGCACCAGAATTACCCATTCTAAAGACTTAAACCTTGCCTGTAATATAAACAGGACCTACTGAAGAGACAGGTGTGTATCCCAGAGACTACCCTGTATCTGGATCAGGCTCCCCATCCATGGGAAGCAGAGCTCCTCCCAAACCTAATTCAAGTGCAACTTGAATAACTTGATGAGGAACAGAAAATTCACCCCTGGTTTGGCACCTATGTATGTAATGGACACAGTCAGACTGTAAATGGTTTATCTCCTAGGCCCCTGCTTGTAAATGTTTCATCTCCCAAGACTCTGCTTACACTTATCAAGGGTACCAGAATTTTTCAGATATTTGGGATGCATGTCTGGGCTTAAAAAGGCCATCGTGGTCATTAGCCTAGTAAACTCCTATGAACCTATAAAGTTTCAAGCATTCTCATACACAAATAATGCAAGCTTAGGTCCTGCACTGTACAGTGGAAGGACCTCTGGTAGTAAACAGACCAGTGCCACTACCTCAATCCATTCTTAATAACAATTCCTGGTTACAAGGTCATTTCAGTACATTACTCAAAAGTCAACAAGTATGCATTATGTAAGATTTACATATTTTAATTTAAATGATTGTTACTATTATTCATATCTATACTAATTTCTAACTTTGTAAAGAAATCTCATGTTGACAATTTTGTGTAATTAGTATGATAGTAATTGAACACTGGATATTGACAGTTGTTTATTTTTTGCACATGTGAAGTACAGCATGAACCTACAATAGAGAGTATCTGACAAGATTCAAGCTGTTCAAACTTCCTTTGAAAATGTTAAACTGTGCAGCATTTCCTATTTCACTTTCTGAAGCAGTCTAAAAATAACTCAATATAAGTTGAATATAATTTTCTGCTGAACATAATTTCAAAAAAACAACTAACTACTCTTGGACAATGGAGGGGCTATATTTCTTCATCTTCCCCATCTATAGATGTGGATAACATCTTAAAAAATGAGAATGAGAACAAAGGAATGCAAAATGAAGTTACTGAGCTAATGGCAAAGGTGAGAAGTAAAGAAGTATTGTTTCATAGAAAGGGAGGTGGATGAGTAGGGCAATCTTTCTGAAGAGCTAGTAATCCAAAAAAAAAAAAAACATTCCGAAAATTCAAGAATGCATGGGACAGATATAAGGCAATTCTTGTAAGCAGTGAGGAAAATAAGCTGTTGGTTCACTAGGATCTGTAACTCATCCTGTATATAAGGAAGTAAATAAAGAGGACCAAGTGGTCCTAATCTGCCATCAGAATCTATGCTCTTCTGTTTAGTTACTATGGATTGGCCTGATCTGTGAGAACTATTACCTTGCAATGGGATGAACTGTAGACCAAGTCCCAGCATCCCTCTGCCACTACTTAGGCCTGTCTATCTCTGTTATAGCAAGGGCATAAAGACCATGTTGATATTCCATCCATCTCCACTGCACAGATGATTCTGTAGTACCTGATCCCCCGTGTTCTCCCTGAAAGAGACAAACTGCAAGGCTTTCAAACACTTTAGCTTTGCATGAGCCCAGTTTGCTGATGGTGTAAGCAGATGTTGTGATCTTGCACTATCATATCAGCAATAACTGTAAATGAATAAATTAATCATGTTACTTGGGTCGCTATGTATAGAAATTAAATAAAAAATGTTGACACAACTGTGCACACCTAGAAGATAATACCAATGCTAAAATATATATTATTTACACTTACAACTCTCATTTTAGGTGCATGGTAATAACATCATGACTTCTAATTCCCACCAACATTAACCCCCCACCACTCCCATGCTGTAGTACATGTGATCTGCTTGACTGCTTAATTAGAGAAAGTACTTCTTATTAAGGATGTAAAACTTTTCTTGTTTTATTAACTGTGCATATTCTTACATTTTGAAACAACAACCTACGGAAAAAGGACAATTCAGCAGTATTCACATTTTTCCTGCAAATTTTTTTCTCACAGTTATTATCAAACTGAACTTAGCTATTTTCTAGTAACAGCTAGTACATGTGTGGAATGCAGAACTAAAAAAACAGGCATTATAGGTATACAAAACCTTTAAACACTTAGCAGAACATTTGACAAACATCAAAACTATCTTCAAGCTGTAGTGGTCAGCATATATTATGACTGAAACTATTGTAATTTCTTGTTTTAGAATCGCTAAGCTTCTTTGAAATAATAGTGAATGTACACAGCTGGCTGGAGTCACACAGTATATAAAGAATCACATTAAACAGCGCAATAGAAGAAAATGCTCAGTTTTTAAGTACATAGTTTAACATGCATGCATATAGTACTAAGTTCTCCACATAGGCATGACCTTTTCAAATAAATGTTATTGTACTTGGGAGGTTTAACCTCAGACACATCAGATGTATTTTATGATGTTAACACTGTCTGACCTCAGGCTCATAATTCTTGTCCTGCACGATTTATACAGTTCTCATGGGTCTGGCAGGCAGATCAGTTTTATTGCTGTGGTATAGTCACAGTCCTTGTTGTTACATTTGCATCACAGATGAGATAAATGAGCAGTGTTTAACGAAATTTCTGTCATTTTGGCACCGTTCCTGAATGGCAGATTCTCAGGACAAGGCAAGCTTTTAAGATGGCTGATTATGAAACTTCCAAAATACATAATTTCACAACAGCATATATTTTCTAGTTGTTGCAACACTTCCCTTTAATGTGAAACTTCATTTTTATGCTATATTACTGAAATGTTTTCAGAACAGAAAGCAGTATGAACCTGGATTATATCCTTCAAATGTTTTCATAGTGATTATAGCAAAATGGTCTCATAAGTTGAATTTTCTTTCTTTTGGACACTAAGCCTGATATGTTAGGGTATTTTAAATGTAGTCATTTTTGCTGTTATTGTGGAAGCCTGTTTTTTTCTTTATGCTAACTGCAAATGCATGGACAAATATTGCAATCCTTGTACTCCCTCAGACATGTCTGATTTAACCAGAAAAGACCGGTGGCTTGTTAGAATCATGTAGGAATAAGAACAAAAGACACGAGCAAGTGACTTAATAACAGAAGTAAATACTAAATACTTTCAATTTAAAATTGTAAGTACTTCCGTCCAACTTATTGTGTGGAGTTCATCAGACAGACTTTTCCAGTGTTCCAGCATTTTACATGTGAAAATAAATCAATCAGACAACTACTTAAATAACTTACAAGATCTGTAATTTTTGCAGGTTGAAGTCAGCCAACTAATCAGGAGGGAATGGGGAAACATCAAACAACTGAAGTCATTATCTTTAAGTTGCCCATTTTCTGCCTCTTCCCTTTTACAATCATATATCCCAAACCTTCAGAAGGACTCTTTAATTTTACAGCCTTCTTATGTAGCCTATTCTATTTATCCACTATTGTTTCCATAAAAACAGTATTTTCTAATTTTGTAGGTTACACTGGCCAGTATAACCCCCTCCTCCTTCCTCTTCCTCTTTCTTCTTGAGATGTGTGCTCTCACTGTTGTCCCCCAGATATTTTGTACAGCGACAGCATGTATCTTACTTCCCGGGTAAAAAATGAACGTAACTGCCCTATCTCTTCTCATGTCTCGCCATCTCTTCCCTTTAGTACCCTGTAGTGCTTCTTTGTACCTGATCTTTTAGTTTGATATCCTTATACCTGTACAACCACATGAAGTAAGAACAGTATTCCAATTTTGGACTGATCAGAAATATTTGGAAGGGTAATATAGTGTCTCTGTTCTTGGACTATATTAACCTAGGGAACCATCCCAGCTACTTAGCGGATTCGGCTGCAGCGTTTTCATTTCTTACCTGTTAGTTCTTTTGTACAGTTGTTATTATCACACCAAGATCTTTTCCTGGCCTGTACTTTTTAGTGTCGCTCCTCCCATTTGGTATTCCAGCTTGGGATTCTTAAATCCCAGGTAAACTACTTTACATTTCCATTAATTAAGCCTTAGATTCCACTTCTTACCCACTATGAGCAAAAAATAATTAACTTCAATAACTGACTTAGTTTTTGGTGTCATTCGAAAGGGGTCCAATATTTGTCAGCCTGGGAGGACATGATCAGCAGACCACTCTGCTTCACCAAGGATGAGCTGCAAATGTTCCTTCTAGGGTTTCAGGTATTGGCAAAGACATTGTCCACCTCCATAGTGACTATACCATTACCAAACTGATAAACCTACCAGCATAAAAAATAAGCAAAGAAAAACATGAGGGTGTTACTGATCAGTCCTAGGAACCTATACAAGAAACTCATTTCTCTACAATCCCTTCTCACCCTGGAAAGGCTTGATGTCTGGCTAGTGACTGAGACATGATATAAAATTGTAGAGAACATTCCAGCTGTGCAGGGCTATAACGTCTTCAACATGTTCAGACCAACTACTGTACAAAGGTGCAAGTGTTTCAATCTTTAACCAGAAGAAACTCACATCAATGCTGATAAAGCAGCAGGATGCACCAGAGCTTCTTCATGTCCAAATAAGCATCAGAAAGGTCCTGTACCATATATCAACTAGCTATAGAACTCCCTCTGTGAACCAGGAAAGCCACCACACCTATCTATATGAACTGGAATCACTTAGTATTAAACTCAGTACCATTTCCCTATGTTATCTAAACTAAACAACTTTAGACTGTGAAACATACACCACATCTAGTATACAAGCACAGGGATTCCTGGACTTTGTCAATATTAACACCCTGGAAAAATAAGTCAAGAGTACCCACTAAAGGGTACAACCTTCTTAGATCCTGTCCTTACTAATATGGAGGCATCTTGCACCATCCCTTGCATGTCTTTGCCATTTGTTAGCTCTGACCATAAAGCCATCTCCTTTGAAATAAAATTGAAACAGAGACCCTTTCAATCCAAGGTACATTTAGAGATTTCCCTAAGACAAACTACGTACTTCAAATACCCACCAAACCCAGTTAACTTCACTAAATACACAGAAATGTATAACACCACACTATTCAAGCTTATAAACAGCTGCATAGATACAGATGTATCCTGTAGGAACAAGTGCAGGGCAAACTCCAGAAACAAACGCACATGGTGGAACCATAATATCAACAAGCTTTACAATAAAAGGAAGAGAATTTTCACCAAAAGTAAGAAAAATAATTACCAGAATCATACAGCCCTCATCTTTGAAATAAATAAACAACTCAGGACCTTAATAAAATCCACCAAGGCCAAGTTTGAGGCTAAAATAGCTGCCCAACCCAAAGACCATTTCTGGGTTTTTTTTAGTTATGTCCATAATCTCAGAAGCACAAAGCAGCAATGCACTGAACTGATTGTGAAAAATGTTACATATACTGAGGCTGAAGATATAGCAAATCTACTGGCTGACAAATTCAACTTAAACTTTACTCCTGTCTCCCCTCTATCTGCCCCACAGGATATACCTGAAAATAACTTGACTCTAGCTATAACACAACACCAAGTCCTAAAAGCAGTATCAAAAGATAAAAACACTTCATTGATGAGTTCTGATAATATTCTTTGATGTATCTTAAATAGCATGAAGCACCATTTAGCCACCCACCTAACAACACTGTTCCGCCTCAGCCTCTATGCAGGTTTTGTATGAAGCAAAGGGAGAACAGCTGTAGTCATTTCCCTGCATAAGGGAGGATTTTCCACAGACCTAAGCAATTACAGACCCACAAGTCTGACCAGCCTCAGATACAAAGCCATGGAAAGACTCCTTATGTAACTAATCAGTAAGGACATGGGGAATCTCCAAACACTGGACCCATCTCAGTTTAGATTTGTCTACTCAACCAGATGGACTTTTTTGAAAAGGTCATCAGAGCAACCGATGAAGGTAAAACAGTATACACCACATACCGCTACCTGGTCAAATATTTTGACACAATTCCCCACTCAGGCATAGTAGAAAAACTAAATAATCTGGGAATAAACCCTTTCATCACCTCGCCTGGATTGCCAGCCTGCTCACAAATAGGATGCAGGAGATCAAAACAGAGAAAGCTGCCTCCGCAAAGAGATCAGTTACCAGTCGAGTTCCTAGGGTTTGGTGCTGGGACCTCCCCTATTTTGCATCTACTTCTCTTAAGTAAAAACCAATACCAAAGGGCTCTGGCTGACTACACTGCAGATAACTGTAAGCTTGGAGCAGTCATTGAATCCCCAAATGTCTTAGCCATCCTGCAGGAAGGGTTGTCCCAAGCAAATAACTGGTGCCAGAATCATGGACTGAAACCAAATGTCAAAAAAATGTATTATCATGTCCTTTAGTAAGTTCCCACATTGATAATACACCCCTAAGAGTTGACCCAGTTGTTCAGGATTTAGGAACATATGTGGATAGCTACCTAGCTTTTGACATAAGAAAGTCTTTCTATATTGCACAGTTTATAAACAAAGGAATTCCATCTAGATCTAGAGATGTCATTGCCCCCTTTACTCAGCCCTCATTAGACCAATCGTAGAATGTAATGGCCCCTTTTTCATGTATCTGCCCAGACACATGCAACAACTGGAGTGCCGATAGAGATTCCTTACTAAAAGGATACAAGGCCTAAACAACATGTCCAGCATGGACTGACTCAAAACTCTGTCACTATACTCAGCATTCTACAGACTGCTAAGAGGTGCCCTTTATGTAACAAACAAGGCATCTTCTGACCCAATACTTATGGATCTACTGCACTTTAGGAAGTCAAATGGCATTGGTCTAGGGATCTAAACTTCTTCTGCAACATCAACAGAATGGTTTGGAGGGATAGGTATATCTCACAGAGGATAACACTGCTCTGAAACAAACTCCCCATCCACATAAAACATAGCTCATCCCTGTCTATATTCACAAGCAACTTGGATCTAGGGATGGGTGAAAGAAAATTTACCCCAAGACTACCCCCTGTCCCAATAATGGACAGATGAAGCTCCTAAATGCTTTATCCTATGCATGAGTACTCTCAAATTATATATGGTATGATCCCAAATATTCTCATTAGGGGTAATACATATATAATTATTGACCATCATAGCTCTCAGCCTGTTCATAGGTTCATAGGTGTGTACTAGGCTAACAGCCCTGGAGCCTATATATATATATATGTATATATATATATATATATATATATATATATATATATATATATATATATATATATTTATTTATTTATTTATTTATTTATTTTATTTTACATTTGTTGACCGGGCTAGTCCAGCTGGATATATGTCCATTTTCAGTGGAGGCCCGGGGAGAAAAGCTCCACAAACAACAACCAAATAGGACAAGACAATGATATTTACAATAGAAATTGGTACATTACAAAACTTTATAACATATTACATATCTAGGATTTTATATTCTGTATTCCAATAGGGAAAAACCTGATGCAAAATTAACCTAGATACAACAGTAGTTTGAATTAATAATGGAAATTATATCTAAGAGATACTATAGATACTAAAGTCACACAAATATCAAAAGAAAAACACTAGTGTTAAGTGGATAGAGTATACAAAAGCAAAATACAAGGATACAGTTATAGTATATATATATATATATATATATATATATATATATATAGTATATAATTATAGTATATATATATATATATATATATATATATATATATATATATATATATATATATATATATATATAAGCCTAGCCCAAGAAGATTCCCTGGCATCATGCCACCAAAAGTTAGTTCCCAGTGCACCTGTCAAGCAAGGCCACTGAAGTGATCCCTGGGGTGAGCTTCCTATTGCCATCCACTCGTTAAGATTTCTCTTAAAGAGGTCCAGTGATGTGCTCTGCTTGACATGAATGGGAAGTTTGTTCCAGAGTCTGGGAAGTCTCTGGGTTAGGAACCTGTCCCTCCAGCATGTTCTGTTTATTGTGGTAATGAGGTTTAGGTCCCTGGAGCATGTGGCATGGAGGGATTGGGATTTCTTTATGTGTAGCATATCTAGCAGCTGTGGGTCAGACATGGCTTTGTAGGTCAAGAAGAGATTGCGTCTAAGTAGGCGATAAGAGACAGAGTATAGATGGAGTTTTTTGAGTCTGTCCATATAGGGCATGTGTCTAAGGCCTAAGATCCTCTTAGTGAGGTATTTTTGTGGCCTTTCCAATTGTTGTAGGTATCTAGTGAGGTACATACCAAATGAGGCATTGTATTCTATAATAGGTTTAATGAGGGATGAGTAGAGAGGGATTATGACCTCTTTCTTCCTGGATGAGAAACCTTTTGTAATGAGATGTGCCACATAGGACTTTCTAACTACAGTGGCAATGTGGTTATCAAAAGAGAGGTTGCTGTCAACCTGTGTCCCCAGTGCTTTGAGTGAGTGCATTTTGAGATTTAGACTTCTAGCATTGAGTAGCGTAACCTTCAGCTTATGTTTGCTTGTAGCTGTTATGGTGGTAATTTTGTCTTCAGGACATTGCCTAAAAAAGGCACTAGAGGGGTGGCAAGAGCCTTGGCCAGTATCCGGAATCCCTGGAGTGACAGGCGCAGGCCATCTCTGGTGAAGCATCGAGGTCTGCCGATCATGTCATTCCAGGCAGATACTGCCACTAGAAACTTAGCCAATTGTTGAAGTCAATCATTTTCTGCTTGTGCTGTGGTATCATTCTGTTAGTGCAAGAAATCTGGACAAAGTCTGACAAAATGGGGGGGGGGGGGAACAAAAGTCCAAAAATAGGGCCAGGTTTTAAATATTGCTCTTATAAACTTAGAAGGTTGCTAGAGTAACAGGGTTTGTGTTAACATACATTTTCTGAAGGATCTGAAGTCTGAAACTCAAATGTGTGTCATTATTTGGTGACTTCAGTCCTCAGATCATCCAAGTGATTTGCCAGAAAGCCACAAATTTTATGAGGAGCAGGCAAAAAATATGAGGCAAAAATCTGGACATTCTGTGAAAATCTGGACATTTGAGAGGGATGTTCATGGGGTAGGTAAAGGCAGTCTAACACTAAATGGGATAGGTTAATTCAAGTACTAAAAGGGAAACTGAGTAGGCTTAAAATGCCCACAAGGACAGCTAACCTTGTACTTACCTATGAACCTAGGAATGGATGTAATCACATTGACTATGCCCATCTCACTTGCAATTGAATATTCTATTATTCCAGTAGGGAGTAAATCATGCAACTCCCACTGCAATGTTCAGTTAGCACAGTGCAACCCTGCATTCGTACTAGGTTTACAGAAATGTCTGCCTTCAGGATGTTCTATGATGTCATCGCATCATCTCATTCCACAGCTTCTAAACAGCACAATCATCCTTTCTTCACACACATCACAACCTGTCTTAGATAATGGCAGTTAAACCAATTCAGAAAAATGATTTCATGAAAACACATAACACTGAGTAATTGCCACACCACTGATATTCTGCTTTGCAATACCACTTCTGGTCTTTGCACTAATTTGTGTGTTTAATCTTAAATAAATCCTTAATGAACACTGCAGTACTTAGCTGTAAAGCAAGGATACTTAGGCTTCTATAATAGGCATTTAGTCTGTAATTAAGTACTATCAAGTTGTTGACACACAAACATGTGCTGGGGAATTTGTATTGTCAAGGGCTTCTAGAGTTTCGATACCGAACAGCAAATGTCATTGTGACAACATGGGGACCACATAAGCAGCAGTACTTTTTTTTCATTTTTTTTCTAATTTATAGAGATATTTTGTTCCTTTTTAGTGGCAGCAAGCTTAAACAACAAAGACTGGATAAGCCCAAGTACATGTGAATTTCCTTGAAATAAAACATAAAAATGCTGTCATAGCAACATTACATATCTACGGTATGGCTATGCTGTAGTTTAGTTACATGATTAATATTTGTTCCCTTTGCTTGATTTCAGGAGTAAATAAAAGTTGATTTTACTTCCATTCTTAAAACCCATCCAACATACTGCATAGCCTGTGTATCAGTACTATAACACTGTTTCCAAATTACACAAGTAAAATAACTTTAACAGGCTTTGCTTGCTTATAACTAGCTGTGTGTTTCTTACAGTGCATATGAACTACTGAAAAATTACGGCTCTAATTAATATCTTCCACATGAGCAAAAGGATAAATTCTTCCTACATTCCAAGCTTCTAAGCATTGCATTTCTGTCTGTCTGTAAGGATATGATCTTTGCACGTATAGTTAGTACTGTGGTTTGTGGAAGTGTACATCAGAATGTCTGTATTTTTTATATGGTGTAGGTACGACTGACAAAAAGACTTAAAACAACATATTAGCACTACCATAGCTTTGTCATGTAAAACTGGAAACATATACTGCTTTTCTTACTTGACTTCAACTGTGGTTGCTTAGATGGTTCTTTCTGTTCCTACTTCATATGAAATGACAGTCTAATCTAGCATTGCCTAACTTTAGTGAAAGTTAAGCTTTAGCTTTCTGCCTAACCAGCAGTTAATATGAAAATAATAATATGTGATGAGAGTAAATATCTAGTTAAATCTTCTTCTTCTGGCTTTTCCCGGTTAGGGGTTGCCACAGCGGATCATCTGTCCACTCATGATTGGCAGTGGAGATTTACAGTGTCAAGTTACCAGCCTGGCACCCAACCTTCCACAGAAGGCACACACATGCACACACTCACACCTAGGGCCAATTTAGAGTGTCCAATCCACCTACTGCATGTCTTTGGGAGGAAACCAGAGCACCCGGAGGAAACCCACAAGACCACAGGGAGGACATGCAGACTCCACACAGAAGGCACCCCAGCATCGAACTGGAGAACCTCTTGCTGTGAGACAACAACACTAACCGTTGCACCACTGTGGCCACCCAAGTAAATATCTACTTAAATGAAAATACATAATAAACCTTATCCAATTTCTTCCGTGTATTGATTAAGTAGCTTTTCTGTATCAGGTTAGCTGCAACATCACACATTTATCCATATAGATATGTGAGGCTGACAAACATTAGGCAGAAGTGATTTTTTATTTATTAATAGGTTAGTGTCCACTGGACACAAGTGAGGACTGTCTAGTTAATTTGCCTCACTCACAATCACATAACCTGTAAGCAGAAATTAAGGGAACTGAAACCATAAGTACAAGATGAAGCTTGTCCGTAACTCATCACAGCCTTTCCCTTCTGGGCTAAACTGTCACAGAAGTTACAGAAAGCAAGGTACACAAGACAGTGTTTGTTCTCTTTATCCGGGACATTGTTTGATGAAAGATAAACACACTTAAACTGTTCAATCCATTTAGTACCAAGTGTTAAAACATACAGGCTGTGTCTTGATTTATTTAAAATGTTTTCTTTGAGTACTTTGATTGTACTCAGCTTACATTTTAAATGACATTATCAATGCTGTTGTTACTATTAATGATTTAAGACAAAAAAAAAAATACAATAGTAGCAGAGTCCTGTCTCATACATTAGACCTTTCAATAGCCTGCATTTTATCTACTTGAAAGGAGACTTTACAGGGTGACATTATACCAAACCTTTCCTTACAATGCTATGAGTTACACATCTTGCTTGCTGTGTTTCTAAGACAGATAACCCATTAAAAAAGGCAAGACGTGGGAAAATGCACTGAAAAAAATTCCCCATGCAGATGAACATGTGAAAACTATGTTTTCATAGCAAAACATTCTTTAAGCCTGGCTGTCCTTTGGAAAGTATTTATACAGGACCTGAAGTTCATAATAATTTCTGTTTCTTTATAAAATGAAAGACATTCACTACCACACCACCCCCAGACACACACACACATGCACAGAGACACTTGTTAGAGTTAATGGCTGTCTATGTCAGCCCCACGCTATAAAGAATAACATTGTACAGACCTCTTGTCCCAAGTTCTTTTCAAACTAAAACAGATGTTTCCCTTTTCACTCTGATATAAGAATACATTTAGAACTGTTTAAGAAATACAACTGTTCAACAGCAGTTTAACACTTAACATTCTTGAAAACAGTTAGTGTGATGGCCCACTTGACCCTCATTGACCCAGATATCAAGACTTCTTTGATTTTGATAATAGATACCTCTACTGCGAAGCACAGCAAAACAACCCCAGCAGACTCCACTATTAATTGAATAGCTTAATTATATTAGACAGCACAATTCTGATATTTACTAGATATCTAGGAAAGACAACCAACCATAAGGGGTAATATCCTCTGCATAGTTAGATCGCTGAACAGAATGCATATAAAAGAAAGAGACTTTACTGTGGACTGGCATTTGATTGTATAGCATAAGTTGCAATACTTTTCATGGTAGTTTTCCGATTGACAATTAATCATTCATTCTGGTATGAAACTGGGGCAAACCAAACACCAACCTTATGCATCATTGTCTGTAAACTAAAACGTCTTTGATTGCGGTAATCAGTTAATGATTCCCAAAAAGGAAATACAATATAATAAAATAATGTTAAGGAACAAAGTTACATTCAGGAAGCTGGCTGAATTATGCATGTCTGTAGCACTGAAGTGTACTCATTAAAACAAGCAGAATATATTATTTTAATCCAAGTGAAGAAAGAACGTTATTAGGAATGCAGTGGAAATATGATAATGTAATACAACATTAAGGCATGACATTGATTTTCACATTCAGAAATAACTAGGTCTGCTGCAGTAATACATACATGAATTGGAATGCTGCACACAAGGCATAATGTAACTAAATGGAACCAGAAAACAATAGTACAGAATGTGCTGTAAAATGAAGATTTGCAAAGACAGGAGAACATAGTAACATATTTGTCTATAAAATTAAGACAGTTCCATCGCTGGTAACTATGTGTCATTTCAATTTTAAAGGTCTGGTACCTTTTCAGCAGAAGTTGCAGATCCCGATGCTCGTTGATCAAGGCTGGCATCTGGCTCATGGTTAATTAAATACTCAAAAGCTATGTTTTTCAGAAATAAGTTTTGACATTCCTTTTTTGGCTTAAATATGATTTGTCTTGATTAGTTTGCATTACAAGTTGCCATGATGCTCATGAAGAAAACTCACTTTTAAAGCAATACCATAAGTGGGTGTGTGTGGGTGTGTGTGTGTGTGTGTGTGTGTGTGTGTGTGTGTGTGTGTGTGTGTGTGTGTGTGTGTGTGTGTGTGTGTGTGTGTCCAGATAGCTGTGTCTATGAGTTGACATCAGGTATAGGTAGACATCAGGTATAGGTAGTAATATACATGAGTTAAAATGCAAGCACTTGCATAAATTAAAAGCTTACACTCAATGTAGAAAAGTAGAACGTTTCAGAAGACATTTATCCAGTTTGTTTTGCCATGCATAAGGAAAATGCACGTGTGTGTGTGTGTGTGTGTGTGTGTGTGTGTGTGTGTGTGTGTGTGTGTGTGTGTGTGTTTGTAGGCATTAGGTATAGTTAATAATTAATGCAGAATTTAAAATGTAAGCACTTGTGTAAATTAAAAGCTTGCACTCCATACAGCTAATCAAAAAAGTTTCAGACGATATTTATCTTGCTTTTTATGACATGCATAAAGAAAATACACTCTTAAAAAGTATGGGTTTATGAGTGTGTGTGCATATCAGATACCAGTAATAACTACTGAAAAAGTTGTATTTCATCCTCTTGTATGAACTAAAAGTTTATACTCCCTGCAGCTAGGGATAAATGTTTCTGAAGAGATTTATTTGCATGAAAACAGCATTTTCCATTCACACTGAATCAGTTGTCTAGGTGAACTACACAGCCTTGCAAAGAATAAATTCATGATACAGTCCACAGAATGAACTTTTTATAGACTGCTATGGATAACTATATCACTGAACCCTCTTACCTTTCTGAGTAAGACAGTTTTGGAGAATCCCTATTGCTGCACTTATTTCATGAGCTTCCACTACTATTAAATAATTATGGTAGATTAAATAATCATTTCTGTCAACCAGGTGATTAAATTCTGTAACAAATGTCACTGGGTCACAATTCTCGGTCCCATCAGTCAGAAAATCCATATTAATCAATGCTTCTTTTTCCTTTTTAATGGCTTTTGTCTTGTAACTGCCAGTAGTTTGGTGTTCTTTCTTAATGTATTTTAATTACTGTACATCATAATTCAATGCATTGAACTAGAAAATCTTCAGCTTAGTACTTCAGATTTCTGAGCCTGTATACCTGAGTAAATAGAGCAATTTATTTTATGTTACTGCATGCAGCTGTAAATGTATTTTGCCTCTGACAAATTTTTTTAACCTCATTATCGAGCGTTGAAAGTAATAAGGTGCTCCTTCAAAAGACACAAACATCTTACTGTAATGCCTTATATGATAACATTTCTGCAAGAATAGTAACTGCCATGTTATTTTCTTTTGTACGTGAAATTCATGCATCCTAGTGCCAAGTTTTCAACATTACTGCTGTTTTATAACATCTCAAATTGTTTAGTAATAGAATGTATGCTTATATTATTTTTCAACATCATAGTCCTACATTGCTAGTCTCAAAATCAAGAATAATTTTATATATTTTGAACTTTAAAAGTAGTACCTGTCACTTCTGTTTCTTCAGGTTACAATGCAGTTGTGGTACCATTTAAAATGACCTAGTGCTATACAATTCTTGACTTATTTTGATTGTTATGTAGTGTGAAATTATTGATTTTACAACTAAAACTTGTGCTATTTTTGGACAGTAATTTTCTTTCATCTTGACCTTAGATTTTCTGATCAGTCTGATGTTGTTGGGCAGCGTTCTTAATGTGTCTTTATTTTTGTTTTTTAACTTTGTGCTTCTTCTCATATTTTCAGATTTACTGAGAACTATGTTGATTGTTGTGTTGTTTGGCTGCCTACCTGTTTATTCATGCAATACTGTAACTGTTCAGCTGTTTTACTTGTGATCATATCATTTTTAAAATGCCCCTGTTACAACATACATGTACAATATGGCCGCTTATTAAATATTCATTAGAAATAAATGCCTAGAAATGAATGCCTGAATAATACCAGTGCTGTCAATTAATGTCCATTGTTGGCTAAACCTCCAGTTATTCTGGAGTACATCAGTGTAAGATACGAGTCCACAGTTGATGCTAACAGGAGCCCTGTTCCCTGGCAGTCACACTAATATACATTTATCTGTGATCCCATGACAGATGAATTTGTATCATGAAGAGATGATTTGTACAGGAACTAGTCAGCTATGGCTTTTAGAAGCTTTTATTTGAAGCTACAAAGTTACATATATCTGTCTGATATGTTGATAGCAAGCCCTATTTACTATCATTGTATATGTTTTATGTATTTCTGAAAGTAATGAACTATATCTGCCTATCATCTATCTATATATATATATATATATATATATATATATATATATATATATATATATATGTGTGTGTGTGTGTGGGATCCATCAATATGTTCGAAGTTTCACTACTTCGAACACCACTTCACTGAGTCCACTTGTTCGAAGTAGAACATACACATAAAACCACATTTTATATATATATATATATATATATATAAGGTTTACTATTAGAATATCGAAACAAACTCTGTCGACTGTACTATTGTCGAACATGGAAGTTCGAAAATGGTAATATCGATGACAAAAAACTAACCTAGGAACGGGTTTTAACATGGGTCAAGATAGGGGAAAGGTTTGTAGTTCGGAATAACACTGAACACCTATCTCGACCCATGTTAAAACCCATTCTTAGGTTGTTTTTTTGTCATCGATATTACCGTTTTCGAACTTCCGTGTTCGACAATAGTACAGTCGATGGAGTTCGTTTTGATATTCTAATAGTAAACCATATATATATATATATATATATATATATATAGAGAGAGAGAGAGAGAGAGAGAGATAGATATAGATATAAATATAACAAGTTAACCATGAAACTATACTACTTGGAGACTTAGATATAGATATAAATATAACAAGTTAACCATGAAACTATACTACTTGGAGACTTAAATATAGACTGGCAACTTATAAATTCAGCTACCTCCAGTGAATCCATAAACTTGTACAAATTCAGACAATTAATAACCACTCCTGCTAGAATCAATAAAACTTCAGGGAGACACTCAACATTAGACTGGATTCTTGCAAACAAACCAGAAAAACTGGCCTAAGTAGGCTGCTTCTCAGATAGCTTAAGTGACCACATATCAATATATGCAATTAGAACTCACCATAACCTAGCTAAACATATCATCTATAATCAAACAGGAAATACAACCTTCAGCAAAGATATTTTCAATGAAACATTAAAATAATATAAATGGAATGAACTTAGAACAATGCCACTAGATACTGCTGTAGAACACTTTAATAGCATATTCTTACATACCTTAAATAATCTAGCAACAATACATGATAAAAGAGTAAAGTTCAACACTGCACCATGGCTAACAAAAGAAATAAAGAAAATCATGATAAAAAGGGATAAAGCCTGGAAAAACTGGCATAAAAATAGAACTCAAAATGCTCTCCAGCAATTTAGACATCTTAGAAACCTTGCAAAAGTCCATGTAAAACAAGATAAGCAAATATACTGTACCTACCTACAAAACAATCATAAAAACAACCCAAACCTTTTTTGGTCATCATCACTAAATATTCTACCCTTGCAAGACCACCCCTCCCTCTCCAAAAACAGACAATATGACATACTGTATCCCCATACATTTTAATTCCTACTTTATACAATCAATATTATCTGTCTTAGGCACTAATACATCTGCCCCACTCTCCTTACCCCTGTCCAATTAAAACTACCCACAGCTCTTCAGTTTTAGTCCAGTACCTACCTCACTCATAAGGAAGTTGCTTCTTAAAATAAAAGCTACTCCCATAGCTGTAGACCAACTACTATCAGACATCCTAAAATGGTTGCAGAAGTCATAGCCTTCCATCCCCTGTGTCCAAGTTAATTACTAGGTCCGTAGCAGAAAGGTACATCCCATCACTGTGGAAAAAATCCTACATCATACCACTGCACAAAGGTGGCACATCTACAGAGTTTAATAACTATGGACCAGTAGCGATTCTCTCCCCACCTCCAAAAGGATTAGGGAAATGCATCCATATGTGGCTGATGCAATACCTAACCTCAAATAACTCACTCTCAAAAAACACTACATGGCTTTAGGCTCCAGCACTGCACCACTACTCTACTACATTTTACAAATGTAATAAACTGACATAGAAACAATGGTTTTCTTGTGTCCACCATGTTCTTGGACATGTCAAAGGCATTTGATACCATCTCATACCAGCAACTGCTCAGTCGACTCTCCTCAATACAACTTTTCACAATACTCCTTGTTGTGGTTTCTTAGTTACCTATCTGGAAGGCAACAAGCCATTAAATGGCAGGAAATCTACTCATCCTTTCAAACAGTTACTGCAGGTGTCCGTCAGGGCTCTATCTTGGGTCCTTTCCTATTTAATATATTTATTAATGACCTCCACTCACCATGCTAGTTTAGCTGAGTATGCAGATGGCTCACCATTAATATATGTGGTCTCAACAATAAATACGCTCCAAGACCTTACCCCAAAAATCTTTCTCTTCTGTAGAAACCTAGTACAAAGAATCAAACCTCCTATTCAACCCCAAGAAAACTAAGTTAATGCTTTTTTTACCTCAAAACATTGCCAAACACAAAAGCAATTTTTTACCATAAAGTTAGCAAATAATACTGTCACTGAAACTGTAACTCACAGTAAACTTCTAGGAGTTGTAATATATGACAGTCTCAGATATGACCAGCATATACTGCGCACCATTAAATATGCACACCAGAATTTAGGCTCCCTTTATAGGATCAATGCATTCATTACAGATACTGCAAGAAAAACTCTAGCCACAACCTTCTTATTACTGACTCTGTTATACGCCGCTCCTATCCTAACAAACTTAAACAATACTCAAAGGAAGAAACTTGCCTCCTGCTATAATTAAATAGCTAAAATTGCCACCAATTTCCTTCACAGGACCCACCATTGTTATAGCTTAAAACAAATAAACTCCCACTACTATCACTAGGGAACAGGTTCTTAATGCTCTCTCTAAGACCAAGAACACTGCATCAATGGGCCCAGACAGTATCCCAGGATGCCTTCTAAATAGCATGAAACATGACCTATCAGGGCCTCTGGAATTACTATTTAACTGTAGCCTCCAAACAGGCTTCATGCTTCATGAATGGAGAACAGCAGCAGTCATACCTCTGTACGAAGGTGGGCCATCTACATACCCTGGAAACTACAGACCCATACATCTCACTAGTCTTATATGTAAAGCCGTGGAAAGAATAATCATGGAAATGATCACTATAGATATAGTAAACTTCCAGATAATGGACCCAACCCAGTTTGGTTTCGTCAAGGGCAGATCATGCCTACTCAACCTGGTGGATTTTTTTGGGAAGGTAACCAAAGCAATGGATGAGGGAAAAATGTTTCACACTGCTTACCTTGACCTGGCCAAGGCATATGACACAATACCCCACTGGGGCATTACTGACAAACTCAAGAGGTTAGGTACAAATTTGTATGTCACCCAGTGGATAGCCAGATGGCTCACAGCCAGAATCCAGAAAGTTAGAACTGGGGAATCCACCTCTACAAAGAAGTCAGTCACAAGTGGAGTCCCTCAAGGATCAGTCCTTGGACCGCTCCATTTTGGCATTTACTTCTCTGAAGCCAAGGCCAATGTCAGTGGTCTCTGGCTGAATAAATTTGAAGATGATCGCAAATTAGGAGCTGTCATTGAATTCCACACTGACACAAATGTTCTCCAGGAGGAGCTAACACAGACAAACAACAGGTGTCAGATCCATGGACTAAAACTAAATAACAAGAAATGCATAATAGTATCCTTTGGGAAGTCATCCATTCCTGATAACTATCATGTTGACAACACATCCCTTAGAGTTGACCCAGTAGTCAGGGACTTAGAGACACACATAGATAGTAATCTAGCCTTTGACCATCTTGTGTCTACAGTAGTGAGAAAATCACTTTGGGCAACTTATAAACAAAGGTATGACATCTAAGTCCAAGGAAGTCATTGTTCCACTGTATTTGGCATTCATCAGACCTATCATTGAGTGCAAAGCCCCCTTTGGTATGTACCAGTTATATCCAACAATTGGAATGTCCTCAGAACTTCCTCACTAAAAGAATATTGGGCATAAGTAAAATGTCCTATGCAGACTACCTCAAGGCCCTATCCCTGTATTCTGTCTCCTACAGGCTTTTAAGGGGAGATCTATGCCTGGCATACAGGGCATTGTTAGACCCCACTCTGATGGACCTCCTGCATTTCCACAAAACAAACAGTACCAGAATTACCTGTTCTAAAGACTTAAACCTTGCCTATGATATAAACAGGATATGCTGGAGAGACAGGTATGTATCCCAGAAATTACCGCATCTCTGGAACAGGCTTCCCATCCATGTGAAGCAGAGTTCCTCCCTACCCCACTTCAAGTCCAACTTGGACAGTTGTATGGGGGAATAGGAAATTCATCCCTGGTTTGGCACCTACAGTGGATATAAAAAGTTTATACATCCCTGTTAAAATGCCAGGTTTTTGTGATATAGAAAATGAGACCACAATAAATCATTTCAAAACTGTTCCCACCTTTAATGTGACCTATAACTTAATACTTTGTTGTGTGTGCACACCCTTAAACTAATACTTTGTTGAAGTACCTTTTGATTTAATTACAGCATTCAGTATTATTGGGTACACACCTGCCATCAATTAAAGAGACTCTGATTAACCCCAAATAAAGTTCAGCTGTCCTTGTAGGATTTTCCTGACATTTACTCAGTTGCCTGCTACAGCAAAAACCATGGTTTGCAGAGAGCTAACAAAGCATCAAAGGGATCTCATTGTTGAAAGGTATCAGTCAGGAGAAGGGTACAAAAAAATTCCACATCATTGGATATACCATGGAACACAGTGAAGACAGGCATCAAAAAGTGGAGAAAATATGGGTCAACAGGGATGTTGCAAAGAACTGGGCATCCCTCCAAACTGATGATAAGATAAAATGAAAACTCGTCAGGGAGGCTGCCAAGAGACCTACAGCAACACTAAAGGAGCTGCAGGAATTTCTGGCAAGTACTGGTTGTGTACTACATGTGACAACAATCTCCCATATTCTCCATATGTCTGGACTATGGGGTAGGGTTGCAAGATGGAAGCCTTTTCTTACACAGAAGAACATCCAGGCCCAGCTAAAATTTGCAAAACAATACACCAAATCTCCCAAAATCATGTGGGAAAATATGTTATGGTCTGATGAGACCAAGGCTGAACTTTTTGGCCACAGTTCCAAAAGGTTCTTTTGGCACAAAAACAACACTTCACATCACCAAAAGATCACCATCCCCACGGTGAAGCATAGTGGTGGCAGTATCATGCTGTGGGGTTGCTTTCTTTAGCTGAAACTGGGGCTTTAATTAAGGTGGAGGGAATTATGAACAGTACCAAATACCGGTCATGTTTGGTCCAAAACCTTCAGGCATCTGCTAGAAGGATGAAGATGAAGAGGAATTTCACCTTTCAACACAACAATGACCCCAAGCATACATCCAAATAACAAAAGAATGGCTTCACCAGAAGAAAATTCAAGTTTTGGAATGGCCCAGAAGAAAATTCAAGTTTTGTAATGGCCCAGCCAGAGCCCAGACCTAAATCCAATAGAAAATCTGTGGGGTGACCTGAAGAGGGCTGTGCACAGAGATGCCCTTGCAATCTGACAGATTTGGAGTGCTTTTCCAAGGAAGAGTGGGCAAATATTGCCAAGTCATGATGTGCCATGCTGATAGACTCCTTCCTACCCAAGAAGAGTGAATGCTGTAATTAAATGAAAAGGTGCTTCAACAAAGTATTAGTTTAAGGGTGTGCACACACAACAAAGTATTAGTTTAAGGGTGTGCACATTTATGCAACCAGCGTATTGTACTTTTTAAATTTTTTATATTTTTCCCCTAACATATTTGTTTATTTTTCCATTGAATTGTGCAGATTATAGGTCACATTAAAGGTGGGAAAAGTTTTGAAATGATTTATTGTGGTCTTATTTTTTATATCACAAAAACCTGGCATTTTAACAGAGGTGTGTAAACTTTTTATATCCACTGTATGTCTCTAATGGACACAGGAAACCTATAAATGGTTCATCTTCCATGGCCCTGCTTGTAAATGTTTCATTTCCCAAACCCCTGCTTACAGTTACCAAGGGTATCAGAACTTGTCAGAGATTAGGGATGCATGGCTAGGCTTAAAAAGGCCCTTGTGGTCGTTAGCCTAGTAAACAACTATGAACCTATAAACTGGCTTGAACTACACAACTACCTAACATATTCACAACTAACTACAATAGGATCATAGGATCATAGCAGGTTACTAGGCTACTGACCCAGAGTTCATTTCAAGCCTAGCTGTGTCTTCCCAATGTAATACCATGGATACTCTAGTCGAGACCCAGGATTGTATTTATTAATGACTGTCCATGTCCAGGAGTGTTGTGGGCATTAGCCCTGGTAAGAATTTACAGTGCCCTATCTATAGCACACAAACTCAGCCATCATCCAGAAAGATGCCCTGCACTACAAAACTTATTACTGACCTACTGTCCAGCAAGGGACCTCTGTAATAGGAACAAATTCTTATTACTTACAAATAAGTAAAATAATGTTGCAGGAGACTCGCTCTACTCCAAGTATGTTGCTTACCTCTAGAATAGTATCTCCACACAAATAAAGCTCTCTGAAAAACTCAATAGTTTTAAACCACTGCTTAAACAACATGTTTAACCAATCCTGGTTCTGCACATGCTCATCACAAGGTTATGATTTTGTGTTCACCATATGATACTGTCCAAATACTCTCCTTAAACAGAATACTCTCAACCTGCCACTGAAATGCAAAATAATTTTTATACATAACTGCTACCTGTACAATCCACTAAGTTGCATGTCAACTTTTTCTTTAGTAACTTCTACCTCTATAAAATCTTAGAATGTAAAAATGTAGCTACTGTTTGTATTTAAATGTAACTAGAAATGTGACTACTCAGTGTTTAACTGGAACTTAGTATAATGCAGTGTAAGCAAATGGAGCTTTTCTCCCCAGCTCCATTGAAAATGGATATTACCCAGTTGGACTTTCCTGGTAAACAAAGACAAATAAATGAATAAATATTCTGTATGAGTGTACCCATGGGAATCTCCATGAGCAACACTGACAAATGCTATGTTCATGTTTAATTCCCTTTGCAAGCCTGCACTGGAAAGTAGGTATTCTCTGTGCATGGTTGTGTTTTTAATCCTTATACCTCATGCCATTCAGGTCTGTAGGTTAAGATTTTTGTCTCATTTTGAGCATCAATGAATAATTCAGCAAATCTGAACAACATTATAATAAATAGTAGCTGTCATTCCTTTTACATGAATGAATTAAACAAACTAGCTGGTATCATAGCCATTTTTTGTGCTAGAAACCTTTATTTATAGTGATCCATTATTATTACCAGTTTACATAGATTCATCACTCTACCAAACATCCACATATTAGCCAAATATAGTCCAGTTCTTCTACTTAGGAATATCATCTCTGATATTTGAATTGCTATCTGCAGATATTTCACAGCTACTATTTGCAAAAACTGATTGAAAAGTTAGCTCCTGTTTGGGGTGATTAAACTACACCACAGATTTTACTGTGGTAGTAAAAGGGTGGTATACGTAGCTCAGTGTAGATGCTGTACCATGTTCTATATAGGTAAGACAAAGCTAAGCCTTCAAAAAAGTGTTTACCAGCTTAACTGTGACATTGCAAAGAAGAATGGCAGGAATGCATTATATAAACATTTCATGAAAAATCCAGAGCATAGTTTTAGATTTAGTGTTATTGACAAGGCCAGTCTGTGTCAGAGGGGTGGTTCAATTGAAGTTTTTTAGAATATTTAGAACTTAAATGGCAATTTCTTTATCCAATGTATTAAGACTTAAAGCTGCTATGTTTATTTGACATGTTTTATAGGTTTTAACTAATGTATACATTTATTCATTATATAAGATAGGGGTTTAGTTGTTTTTATAACAGCTATTGTATGATGGTTTTAATTGATTGCTCATTGAACTGTGATAATTGGTTAATTGATACAAAGGTATTGTATTTAAGGCTATGGGGAGATGTGGTGTTTTACTCTGAAGAAGTCCTATTATTGTTGGACGAAAGCACTCAATAAACGTATTTTACTCGGCTCCGAAGTCTTCGTCTTCTTATTTGTGTTTTCTTGCTTTGTGTTTATTTTCTGTATTTCTGCCTGTATCTGTGGTACAGAGTGGAGGAGCCCTGACTGCACGTCAGGTAACTGGGGTCCAGTTAGTGATGCCAGCACTTGAGAAGCCAGGTGAGGAGGGAAAGGTGTGAAGAGGCATGGCCCACTCATCTCTCCCTGAGGGGGGAGAAGGTTGAACTTTCTCAGGCAGCATGTGGGGAGGTTAGATTTCTCTAGTTGAAATGGAGGAGACTGCAGTTGGCGGATGTGGTTGCTTGCTGGAGTACATCTCTTGCAGAACTGAGGCACTGCCCTCTACTGTTAACCCACTGTATGCCCCATCTTACCAGTGTACTTAAGTGTGTGTAGGTATTTATGGCATAAAGAAAAATACACAAACCACCCCAGATAGGCTGCTTCAAACATGGTCCCTCACAGTCGACACTCAGCCCAGTGATAGGAATGTATGGGCTGATCAGCCAGGAGGGGACTAATGACTACCAGCCAGTGGGGACAAATTGTCCCAAAAAATATGTTAGATTCAGGTAACATGACCTTCTCACCCTGAATAGATTCAGGTAACATGACCTTCTCACCCTGAATCTTTGCTGCCTGCTGGTGTCTTGCACCTGACTGACCCCTGGATACTCTGCAGTTATTTGCTTCAGAAATGAAACTCATGTTTTCCAGCTATGGAAGTAAAACTGACATAATGATCTGTTTTGTTATGACTATTGTAAAGCCAATTCACATCCGCCTTCTTCCACTTTTCAGCTACACTTTCATCCTGATGTGGTTTATTAAAAAGCATAGTTAGTAGTACCACTAGCAAAATGCTTTAGCATGAACACTAGGCTCTAACTTAACAATAAAACTCAATATGTTCGAGGCTTCTTTTTTTTTTTTGCTGTTTTTAGTGAACCGTACTAATGGATACATGTTAATATTAATGCCTAAGGTGAGGTGAGAATTGAGAATGAGCTTTACTTCTAATGCATGCAGGCAAGGGCAGCAAATACAATATATAATCTTTTCACCCAAAATATTGAAGATCTGTAACACCCTTAAATAACAGCAAACCGACAACTTATTTTTAACAGGTCAGTTATATACAATTTTTTCATCACTAACTAGTCTTTTTCCCTCCCATCTAGACTCTTCCATTTAATCATCTCACCTACCATCCTAATTTTCTGATGCGGTTTGGCTTGCAATAATTCAGCTGTTATCTAGGTCAGAAACTAGACTAATTTTGCAAGAATCTGGCTATTAACCAGTTCTAGATTGTTTCCTTAACTTCTTCCTTATAATCAGATGCATGCATGAATACTGCGTGTAAGTTTCTTTTTTGCAGAGTCACTCCTAGTATGTGACTGTGGGAATACTGTCCCACTTGACCCTGCAACATTCTTATGCAGATTCCTTGAGCAAAAGCCAAGAATAGAGCTAAGCTGCACTGCCTTTCTGTGGGACAAGCCTCTCACAAATGATGCATACCCCCTTATAGACAGCCTATGAGGAACCTTAGTCAAGTATCAAAACCTGATTATTAATGCAGAAGGGTATAGGTCTATACCATTTTGCCTTAAGGTGACTGCAGCTGGCTGGCAGCATGTGTAATGGACAAGAACTATCATTTTGTTGCTCCTTTGCTGCACTGAGAGTACATTTACTGTGCATATTACACAAGATGGAAGAGGTGACCAAACAATGAAAGCGACACAAAATGTCAGTGTCAGAGATGTCAGCAACAACCAAAGCTACATTAAAATAAGGAATGCCTTTTTTTTCAGTTAGGACCAATTGTGATACACTACAGATGATAAAATGATAAAAGCAATTTTGTGTGTGTGTGTGTGTGTGTGTGTGTGTGTGTGTGTGCGTGCGTGCGTGCGTGCGTGCGTGTGTGTGTGTGTGTGTGTGTGTGTGTGTTTGTAAACACTATACACCGTTTTTAACTTGCTTGATTACATTAGCAATTAGTCCTAGTAAGCTATATTCCCATGCTGTCCTGTTACCATGGAAACAGCTATCATGACAAACTGTGGCATTTTATATTACCTCAGGATATTCATAGTTTCAATTACTTTGCTAACTGTGATTCAAATTATGCATTCCTGTATTATTGCAGTGGGACAACTAGAAAGGGAAGTCCTTTTAGATCACATACCAATAAAGAAAAACTTTACAGGAGCTACACAAAACAAAATCATGTCAAATAGTTTGCTTAAAATAAAGCAATCAGAATTTAAAATCTAGCCACTTTACTCTGTAGGGTCTATATTACGTGATCGAACAATGTAATGTTCAAACACGTAATAATCAACCCCTAAATGTCGAACCGTCGGAATGTCGAACGGTTCAATGGAGATCTCCGTACAATGCGGACATGGAAGTTTTCCATTGTCTGCAATGTAGTGCAATCTCGGAGTTGGTATATTTAAGTAGCGGGAGGGTGTGGGGGATGCAGGGGAGCTTTCTCCCCTGCTTAGAGCATTTTTATGTTTTGTTTTTTTTTTGCCGTTCAACATTACGGCATTTCGACATTTTGGGATCAATTATTACATGTTTGAACATTTCACTGTTCGATCACGTAATATAAACGCACTCTGTAGAATCTTAGAAAAATATCTTTGTGGAAGTATAACATTTACTCTGCAGAATATTAGAGAATCTTTATGGAATTTAGATTCCTAAGTAAACACAGAACTGCAGATGATCAAAGTTATGAACAAAAGATGCTTGTTTGATTATATGAATGCCTAGAGTTAAGCCAGCTCTCTCCAATATCTAGGAATTATGTCTTAATATTTATAATTGAATTTACTATTGTGGGTGGGTGAATCTTAATTCATGTATTGCCTTTCAGACAGTCTTTTGCAGTTACCCTGCACTAGAATAATTGATCTCTTAAAATCTATGCTTCCATTCTGCAAGTCAGAGAGCAAGAGAAATCTTCCTCTGTGTTCTAGTACCTGTATTTTGTTTTTATTATTTTTTAAATTATATCAGTGGATGTTTGCTCAGCAGGGCTTCTCATTAACAGAGGTATTTGACATTGAATGTCATTACTGTGTGCCGCAGATGATCTGTGCTGCCAAGCTAAACATTGTGGCATTATTGGCTACTCGATACCCGATGTAAAAAAATGGAGTCACTTACATAACAATAACAATCTGCTTTAGAATATGACATAGTAAAAATGTGCTTGAAGGGTGTAGGAAGGAAAAGAAATTAAAAAACAAAGAAACTAGTGGTCTTAAAACTTTGAGCTCATCGATGATGTTTAAAGATCACTAGTTCTTTGTTTTTTATTTTTTTCCTCAATACTCGTGGTGAGGTTAGAAGTAGACAGATTCCCGTTCTTGTTCATTTTTAAGGATAAGAAATTACATCCATGGTGTTAATCACAAAGCATCAGATCACTGACAGTTTTATACTCTTTTCAATTTTCCTCAAGCTGTACTACGAACTGCACAGTGACATTTCAAAATATAATGAGGGCCTGCAAAGCAGAGAAGGATTCAGTGGATCTAATCAAGCACATTATATGCATTGCTTGTAACTTTAGCTGACATAACAGAATGATAAGTTAGCTGTTTGACTTGATAGAACTAACAACTTCATTTGGTGCTGGTAAAGACATTCCATCAGCTGAGTAATGGGGTTAAACAGGGGTGTGTACTGGCAGCAGACCTTCTGACATCTAGAAAAAAAGATGTGACTGTTTGCTGGTAATTCTACGATAAATACAACAGGATAAGCATTCTGGAGCTGGAGAAGATAGAGGAGAAAATACGATGCCTTTTCATGATTACTAATGGGAAAGCAGAGAGACAAGGTTGGTGCCAGTAAGGGAGCTATCAGTCATCATGAATACAGAACTGTGCAGGATGGGAGGAAACATACTCCTAGTCATTAATCAGTAAAATAAAAAAGGGAGAATACCCGCGATAACCATTTTTAATCATCCAAAGGCAACACACCAAGGTGAGAAGGGTACATGCATGAGGTAGCATCACTCCATATGTCAGTGTCAAGCTCATATGTAGGGGACCGTGTCCAGGCCCAAAGACCACTTCTCTGAAAAGACACAGACCACATTCCTTAACTGGAAGATGCAAGTGTGTCTGTGTAATGTATTCCAACATAAGTCTGAGTGACTCCATGTTCAACACTGCCTGTTGACACATTTTGTGTGATGGGTTATAGCAAATTAGAGAAAATAATTCTCTCTGATGTTGTAATATAACAATGAATCATTCTGATAAAAAAACAATAAATCAATGTTCATTTAAAAAGTGTATATGACACTACAAAAATAAGTTAAAATCATTCAAACTACAATAATAAACGATAAATACCAGTTACAAATGTACAGTTTGAAGAACTACAGATGCCATAGAGAAATGAGCAGCACTAAAACAAAATCACAACTGAATGCCAGCGTCTCTGACTAGCTGTTTATGAGATGGGGAAAAATGGGAAGAATATGAGAGAGGGTGGATGAGGACATGGGGTAAGCATGGGGTAATGTGCTTCAGTCCACTAATGTAATTTCTCAGAATTGACTTTGACTGTGAATATTCTCTGTGCAAAGCCCAATCGTAGAGGATGTACAGTGAAAAAAGGTCTAGTAGCAGGCAGTACAAAATGTGCAATACAGTTCTGAAAGAGCTTTCATTTAATTCCTTGAAGAAAACATCTCTTATATGTTCTAATTGTCTCCATTGCAGATTGGTATATGGAGTGCCCTATACCACTGCCCTGGGTCTCTCCACTTCTTTCTTTCTTTCCTGTTTTTATTATACTCCTCCATACAGAATGTGATAACACCACATTTCTTTGTGCAAAGACGATAGTACTGTACTATATGCACTCATCTAATGCAGAACTTAAGTCTTTGCCCGCATGCTGATTCCCTGACCTTGGAGGGTCAGTTTGTTTGCAATAAGCTGTTGCTGAATGCAGAAACAAAAATGTATGTTTTTTTCCAGTGAAATTGTGTAAATATCTCCATTCTCCCTTGCAAGATGCTTGAAAAAAGGAGATTTGATTAAACAGCTGTTAAGTACCTAGGATCCTGTGCTAACATTTTTAGTGATACCACCATCAGGACCATTTACTGCAAGGTGAATAATATAGGTGTAATAACTTTGTGAGTAGAACTTATGTAGGGATTTACTCCCATCTGCCAGGATTTGATCCCAGTTGTGACGTTATTAAAGGTGGTAATATCTTTCACATTCATTCCATACCTGTAAGTAAATTTAGACAATGCAAGCAATATTTATACATATATAATCTGTAATTGGTAATAGCCCAACACAAACACACATACACACAAACACACACACACACACACACACACACACACACACACACACACAAAACTGTACTTCTCAAATATAATAGCAACACATTCTGGACAGTAAAACAATTTAGTAATATAAACCCTCTCTCCATAGAAAACTCTTCAAAGAAGCACACATAATGATCTTTAAAACTAAAGACAATTTATGCTACAGGAGAAAGAACTGACCTTCCCACATACAGAGTGAGTAAAACATTAAAAGAACTAAATACAAAAAAAATCCAGAAAATAAAACCCATCCTCAAAAAGAAAAGAATCGTTCACCCAAACTTTAAAGAGAAATGAAACCTAAGTAAAATGTGATCAGCCTCAGTGTTGCACTAATTTGCAGAAAAGTGAATAGCAGGCTGTCCACAAAAATATCTTAATACTTTTTACTTTAAGTAATTGGGAAGTTACAATACTTATTTGGGGTGCAGAGGCTGCAATTTCCAATTTTGAGGATTACAGATGGATGAAGCCCCACACAAAATATATAGATATGTATGTCAGATGTTATTGTATTAATCTGTTGATATTTCACAATGTGATGTGTTCAGTGATGCAACAATATAATAGATGTGGTCTTTCAATAATATGGTTTCAACAGTCTCATATTCTTTAAGCTACTGTTCTCAAATTAATTACGTTCCCATGTATATAAGCACACAGAGGCACACAGGGCATACAAATATGCACACATATTGTATATATATATATATATATATATATATATATATATATATATATATATATATATATATATATATATATATATATATATATATATATATATATGCGCATACTATGAATACTAGCTACATCTCTGATGAGGTATATATAACAAAGTGGCTATAACTGCAGGGTGGAGGCTGATTAAATAATGACAGACTTCATGTCCTTCAGAAAATGCATGCCAATGCAAAAACTGTTATTCTAGCATTATTCTAAGTGTATGAGAAAAATCTGTCTTTGATTGTCGGCTATTGGTACTCATTATGTTTTGGCTTTGTCCTTGATCCTTGTGCTAAGGGATTGAGAGGTATTAGTTTTTATCAGAGCTGGATGAGATTTATACCACAAAATAGCTATAACTGCTGGCTGGGGGGGGGGGGTGGAAGCTGATCATAGATGAAAACAACTTACTCTTTTGTTTGCTCAGTTTAAATAACCTGGCTTTGAAGGACTAGTATGCATTTGTATAAAATAAGTTGAAATGCTAGGAATGCTATATATTTGCGTGATACAAACTTTTAACACATGACTGTATCCATAATTATTTATTTTTATCACAGATATCTGAGAGGTACAAAGTCAACAATGAGGTTATAATTGCTGGTTACAGGGGATGTCTGTGGATGGCAATGGCTGATTTTGACTGTCATGACCAAGCTAGACAGTCATTAATCTGGCTTTGCAAAACCAATGTACATTTGTGTAAAGCAAGCTGGAATACATTACTGTAGCCATTTGTATCACAGTTGGACATTTGAGGTATACACAGTCAAGTGGCTGTAACTGGGGATATGAACATTGCTGAATTATAATGAAAGCAACTAGAATGGTCTTAAGCCAGGAAGGTGAATCCAAAAGAACATGAGCATTTATGTGCAGCCCAAAAAATGAAGTGTGTGTGTGGGCCCATAGCATAAAAACTACTCAGGGCATAAGGCTGACACAGTGTGTATGTATGTATGTGTGTGTGTGTGTGTGTGTGTGTGTGTGTGTGTGTGTGTGTGTGTGTGTATATATATATATATATATATATATATATATATATATATATATATGAGATTAGCTGAGTTGTAACTGCAACTAAACATCAACATGAAAACCGTTGACAGCACATCTCCAATGTTGATGAGCTGCTATCCATGTATTGATAAATAACCTTGAAGTATGCAAAATCTTAAAACAAACAAAGAACAATATTTTTTTGCAGGGGGTAATCCCCCCTGCACCCACTACACCTCCTGTTAATTATATATACTAACTCTGAGATCACACAAAATGTGGACAGCTAAACAGTTGTCAACACAATAAAGTTTACACCATACTAAGGACACATATATTTAAAATGGATGATTACATAAAACACACACACACACACACACACACAAACACACACACACACACACACACACACACACACACACACACACGCATATATTCACATGCACACACACACACACACACACACACACACACACACACATATATATATATATATATATATATATATATATATATATATATATATATATAGACAGATACATACACATACATATGTACCTCACTAGACACCTGCATCAACTGGAAAGGCCACATAAATACCTCACTAAGAGGATCTTAGGCCTTACACACATACCCTATATAGACAGACTCAAAAAACTCCAGCTATACTCTGTCTTTTATTGCCTACTTAGAGGCTATCTCTGCTTGACCTACAAAGCCATGTCTGACCCAGTGTTGCTAGATATGCTACACCTAAAGAACTCCCAATACCTCCGTGCCACACACTCCAGGGACCTAAACCTCATTACCACAATAAACAGAACATGCTGGAGGGACAAGTTCCTAACCCAGAGACTTCCCATACTCTGGAACAAACTTCTCATTCACGTCAAGCACAGCACTTCACTGGCCTTCTTTCAGAGAAATCTTGACAAGTGGATGGGCAATAGGAAGTTCATCCCGGGGATCACTTCAGTGGCCTTGCATGACAGGGGCATTAAGAAATAACTTTGGGTTGCATGATCCTAGGGAATCTTCTTGGGCTAGGCTTATATAGGCTCCAGGGCCATTAGCCTAGTACACACCTATGAACCTATATATACACAAACCCTCCCATACTACCTTTGAATCCAGGAAGACAACATACTTTTCCCATCAGCCTTGTTATTTGAAAAAAGAGTCTAGCAAAACTGTGGATCTAACAGAACAGAAACCTTCTATTCCTAGGATAACGAAGCAAGTAAGATATACTGTGATTCAAATAATAAAGTAAAAATTAAGTATATATAATGTAAAAATGCACAGTGATAGTAATGTAATGAGAGAAAGAGAAAACCAACTGCAACACAGCTGAAGTTCAAGCCTTATGTAGAAGGTAACATCATAAGCTTGACAGGAAAAAGTGTGCAATATTTAATCAGTTTTATAGAAGGTGTGCTAGAAAGAAGGATATTTCAGAGATGTAAAAAAATAAAAGTAATAATGTTTCAAAAAATTGTGCTTGCTACTTAGGCAAAACCAGAAAGCAAAATGATTGAAGGGTTGTCATGCAGATAAGCAAGTGCAGAGAAGTCTGACTGACTTTTAGGTGTGTGTAAATACAACAAATTCACATAAGCATGAATGCCAGTATATGTGATCAACAATAATGCTAAAAGCAGTTGGAAATGATTCTTGAAATGTACTAGGTTATGTTTTGCATGTGCATGTGTATCTGTTTTGTGGAATATTGTTTGGGGGTAGATTAATTTATTTATTTATTGAATCACTGCTGATGTGATCCTTAATGTGTGCTGGTAGATTCCTGTTTTCAAGGAGATTTTTAGCTTGTCTCAGTGTGACCTTGTAGTTGTTATATTTAAGTCTGAGGGTGTGGAGGTTTGAGAAGCTGGGAATAATACATTATTTTGCAAAGTTTGTATTGAACGTCTTAGATGACTATGAATCTTACAAAACTGACGGAATAAGCCATAACGTGGAAATGGAGCTATAAAGAGGAAAAACATTTGAGATAATTAGAAACTGATAACAGGGTTTATGTAATAATATGATCTAAACAAGTCAATTATGTCACAAATGAGTTGGACTCAAAGTGGTGTAGGTGAAGTGATCTTACTGGAAAACAAACCATTTGATTGTGGATCAAGAACAATTAAAATGCAAAAAAAGAGGTATGCTCAGATAGAAAATCAGTTGTTAGTAATTGTGTACAGATGTAAGGAATTCCACAAATTAATTTAATGGAATGACATACAAGTAGAAAAAGACCACAAACCATTACAAAGCAAGTTCAGAAGTTTTTGTGCAAGGCACTTCAAAGATTACAGAGGTTGTTGGCTAATCTACAGAAGTATGACCTGAAGATGAAATACAGACCAGGCAAGCAACTACATAGAGCAAGTAGTTTAATTTTTTGGTCCCCTTAGGCCCTATTTATACTGGCCTGACCCCCATTGCCGCACATCCATTCTGGGTCTACCACCATCCCTCTATCCCCCCTCCGTATTTGCTCCAGGGTTGCTGGGGCCAGTCGTAGAACTTAAGTCCATCTGGGTAGCCATCTGTGTGCTTCTGTCCAGTGTTTTTTTTATTATTGTTATTTTACATGCCATACCCACTTTTCCCTTTCCCTGTCCTCCCAAGCTTGCTGGATGTATCCGGCACACCATTCCTTCCCTGTCGCTGTGTCAGTCACCTGAGCTATTAATCGAACCCAGATCAATTGGTCCATAATTAGGGCTTTATCCGTCTATGCCATAGGAGTGGCCAAAGAGTAGGTATGTTAAGCAGAGACTATTTAACTAACCAGCATGGAAATTTGCTAGAAAAAGAATGTTTGGGGTGATTCTGCGGTTGCTAAGGAGAGAGAAAAAATAAAAGAACTACACAGATGTACAAAAAAAGTGGTAATGAGAAGCTAGCCAAAGCAAAAACCATGAGTCAGAAAAGAATCATCATCATTATTATCAACAACCCCCCCCCCTATTCCCATTTTCTACATGGTTTTAGGGTGTCATATAATCTGCTACCATCTCTTTCAGTTCAGTGCCACACTCCTACCTTCTTCAGCCATCATGTCTGGTGCCACACGTCTTCCCTTGTGCATTCCATCCAGCTCTTTGCTGGATGCCCTAATCTCCTCTTGCCTTCTTCTCAGGTAGAAAGGAAATCGCATTTTATATATTTATTTTTTTACTTTAGGAAGGTAGTGGTGCTGCGGTAGCATTGTCGCCTCACAGCAAGACGTTGTCCCATTCGATTCTCAGCTAGAGCGTCTTCTTTGTGAAGGCATGCGTGAATGGGCATACCTTCGTTGAAGGTTGTGCATCAGGGCTGGTAACTCGGCACGTAAAAATCCACTACCAAACATTAGCGGACCAGAGTTCCGCTGTGGCGACCCCTAACCAGTATAAGCCGAAAGACACAACAACTTTAGGAAGATATAATATAGGGCTTAATGTGGAAAGCTGATAAGATTATTCTGCCTAACCTACTAAATGAAAAGACACTTGAGAGAATGGTAGTTACATCTTGGAATTGTGAAGTGCAGGGAAAGAGCAACATATATTGCTTACTTGCCAGCAATATTTGTAGAGACAGAGAAAGCAAAGTAGAAATGCAGTATGTATAACATGTACCATAACAGCAATCTACAAGTAGAGATGTTACTTTCTCACAATATCTGTTCATCCATGGGGGTGGGCACGGATTTTTTCAATTTTTTTTTTTAAAAAGCTGAATATGTATTATGTACAATTACCCCAAAATGATTACATTATTAATACTACAAATGGAAATATTATGAGTGCATCAAAGTCTATCCTGTCAAGGCAAGGCATAAATGAGAATCTGGTGGTAGATATTTGTCCATAATACAAGAAAATAGAATTAAAAAATACTGAACAGCAGTGAGAAAGGCTCAAGTATGCAACCGTAAGTCCAAGATACCTGCAACTGAATGACAGGTGGAAAGAATTAACCAGACACTGAAACGCCTCCTGGGAAAGAGCACTAGGAGAGGTTATGGGGATTGTCATCTTGGAGTAGATGAATACTTAATTTAATAATCTCAAACTCTCACCCTTTCTGCTACTAATGGGGTGAAGATTAGAGACAAATTATCATGTCTTCATCTTTCCTAATGTTCAGTGAATCAGAAAAAAAAGTAGGTTCCAATATGTACTAGACATATGTGATAGTGTTATGTCACAGGAAGAAGACATCCTTGGCATAACAGTACCAGTATCTTAGCAGACAGCACTGGCACTCCCCAAAAAGATTAGAAGTCCATACAGAAAGTCCTATTAAATATTCTACATTTGGGAAATTACTGAAGAAACTAACCATATGTATGGACATTCCCCAACCATTTGAATGTCAGGACCTGCTACAGTGAGTCCCAAAACATGGAGACTGAATAGCTGAAAAAACAGATTTACATATTCTAAGTCTGACACGGCCATTTCTCAGAATATTCCTTTTTATCTAAAGCGTTGCAGTCACCGAGTTAGTATGTGTAAGTATAAGGGGTATGAGAGGTTTGATTCCCACATCTGGGATTCAGGGGCAGTTCCCCTGCAAAAAAGAAGTTTAAAGAAGAAGGGTGAAGTTTGAGATTTGCTTTTCTCCTACAGTTTTGATTTTTTTTTTCCATGTGTCAACACGTGGTATTTCAGGTGCTGACATTTCAATAGGGAGTCTCTGAAAGCTGATCATGGTATTGAACACCATAAAGTTGGATTACTGAAACGTCTATTAAAATATGCATAACTATGGGATTTGATATATAAAGAAAAAGATCATAACATAAGTAAAACAATCAGTGTACAGCAATGTGTAATACTCTAGAATATTTATATGATTTGTAAGGGTATCTTACCTTCCTTCCTTTAGAACTAGTTAGGTGGGGTTTAGGAGGGGCAACAACCTTTTTATTAATGAAATTAAGAGAAAATAAACTTTGTAGCTATGGATGATCTGAGATATGTATCTTAAAGCATAATTACTTTATTTTAATTGTCACAGTTAATGTGAGAATTTAGTTCCCAAGAGAATTAATGTATTATAAAATTATACCAGTGGCATATAAATACATAAATAATAACATGTTTAGGGCCTGAATTTAATGACTTAAGGCAGAAGTAACCATAGTCTGGAAATCCAGGAAATGAGTCCTCAGGGAGTTCATCATACCTCTCAACTGTCCAGACTTTTTGCAGAATGTCCAGATTTTTGCTTCATAGTTTTGGTCTGTTCTGATTTTTCTGGACTTTTTGTGGCAAATCAGTGAGGATTGAATTTGCTAAATAATGACAGACATTTGAGTTTCAGACTTCATATCCTTCACAAAATGCATGGTGACACAAGACCTTTTTATTCTAACAACTTTCTAAGTTTATAAGAACAATGTTTAAAATGTTGTCCCTATTTCTGGGGCATTATCTCCCCGTTATTTTTGGTTTTGTCCAGATTTTTTGTGCTAAGAGGTTGGAGAGCTATGTCGGGTCATTATTTTTAAACTTTTGTCCTCTGAATTCAAAACTATGGTATTCATTAGTATCACATGCTGCATTGCCTTTTCGGTGGCAAGACATTAACTTCTAGGTTGTAGCCAGACCTATTTTATAAGACAGCAGGTGATTTACTAGATTACATAGTTTATTGTCAGTGCATAGTGTTAGGCAGAAAAGTATGGTATGATGTCAATCAGTTGTGATTTTATATATATATATGTGTGTGTGTGTGTGTGTGTGTGTGTGTGTGTGTGTGTGTGTGTGTGTGTGTGTGTGTGTGTGTGTGTGTGTGTGTATATATATATATATATATATATATATATATATATATCATGGTACAAATGAGTACGACTGTGATACTTTCCCTTCCAAGGCAGCTTCAACAGCTTCCGTAGTGCAATTTTAATGCCAGCTGCGTATCAAACTTTATCAGTCTAATATATCAATATATGACCAAATAGGACATGCTAGCATATCATACTAAAAACTGGGTAAAACTTGCTACTCCCCCGTTATAATTTTGTGACTCGTGTGAGCCCTGGAATAACAAAAATAAAAATAAATATGAAAATGCAGGACAACAGCGAATGACAAACATTGCTGTTCTTTCAAGTTTATTGTTTTGCAGGAGGGCAAGACCTGTTCACCTCCTGATGTGGAGACAAGCCCTATACAAATAACCCATACTTATATTTGCCACCTCCAAGTTCGGCATTCTGAGAAATGGCAATGTTAGACTTCATATAAAAGTTCCCATTATTATTCATGCATTCTTGTGATTCCAGGACTTGCACCAGAGAGTCCCAGAATATCAAACTGTTATCAATTATTGCACAATATGTTTGTGATTTCTGTAATCTTTCTGTAATTTTTTGGCATTTAGTTTCAGTCCATGGCTCTTTAGTTATTTGTCTGTGTCAGCCCTTGTTGGAAAGTATTACCATCAGTGAGGGATTCTATAACTGCTCCTAATTTACAATCTTCTACAAATTTGGTGAGCCAAACATCCTTGATATTGGCCTTAACTTCAGAGAAGTAGATGCCAAATAGGAGCAACCCCAGTGCCAAACACTGAGGAAATCTGTTTGTCACTGGCCTCATTAAAGAGGTGGATCCCCAGTTCTAAATTTCTGGGTCCTGTCTGTGAGCTAGCTGAATATCCACTGGGTGACATAAGGATTTACCTAAACTAATGAGTTTGTCAACAATGCCTGAATGGGGTATTGTGCTAAATGCCTTAGCCAGAACAATGTAGGCAGTGTGAACCATTTTGCCCTCATCCATTGTTTGGTAACCTTCTCAAAGAAGTCCACCAGGCTGAGTAGGTATGACCTGGCCTTTGTTTAATCAAATTGGGTTGGGTCCAGTATCTGGAGGTTTCTGATGTCATAACTGATTATTTCCATGATAATTCTTTCCACGGCTTCTCATATGAGTTTGGTGAAACTTATGGGTCTGTAAGTTTCAAGGCCCATAGATGGCCTGCCTTTGTGTAGAGGGACGAGAGTTGTCATTCTCCATTTGTGAGGCACAAGGCCTGTTTGGAGGCTATGGTTAAATAGTGATTCCAGAGGGCCTGATAAGTCATGTTTCATGCTATTTTGGAAGTAATATTGGATAATGTCAGGGGCCCATCCATGCAGTCTTCTTGGCTATAGAGAAAGCATTGAGGACTTATTCCCTAGTGATAGTTGGGGGAGCTATATTCCATGGGATTTCCTGAGGGAAATGCTGAAAAAACAATAGATGTGTTCTTTATTTTAATGAGGGCTCAAGTACATTTTGTTGAAGAATGTACGTACTTGAAATTCTTACTGATTTACAGCTTAATTTCACAAGTGACATAGTTAAACTGGTAAAGTCACTGGGCAAATTCATAAACAGTTTAAGCATGGCACACTGGGATTTGCTCCTAATATTAGAATCCAGAAGACCAAATGTGATTCAATAATATGGTATCTGACATTTACAATGCAGGAAATGCATTCCATCACCTTCCACCATATTCGGGAATATCAGTGAAGGGAAGAATACAGTTAGTCCCCCTAATTACATAGCTGAGCTCACACAGGGTTTACACAGATAGCAGATTGTTTAAAGCAGACATCAGCAGTACTCCAAAATATTTTTGAGTGCAGTAAGTACAGTTAGCCCCTGCGACAGAGTTGCATTCTGTTGTCAGAGAAGAGCCCATGTGTCTCAGATGGGATATCCATGGTTGGGAGCAGGCACTGTTAGGTCCTAAGACACGGTGCAGTGACAGCTGCTATTCCTTTACTTTGTCCACACTTTTCTGCCATGTCATATGCTGGAGCTGTACATGCATTGCACAACAATGAAACCTGACCAGCGTGGAATTTAACTGCATAAATAGCTGTTATCACGTCACCCATCTGTGCACTGTATAAGCACATGACAACAAGAGCTATGTTGTGAATGACAGCTAGGAGACAGAATGCTAATGCTTCAGCCTCCACTGCGTGGAATGGTCTTCAACAATAACCATGTAGCAGAGTCCACCGCCATGCCAGGAAGAGTTGTTATGTACCACTGTTAATAGTTTTTAAAAATTAAAAGTGCTAAAAAGGTTGCTTCCTGTTTTTTGTTTACTGCAAGAAATAGGTAGAATTCAAAAAAATTATATTAAGTTCCATCAAAATGGATATTTAAATAATCAATCATGCAAAGACTCAGTCCTTAGAACAATATTAAAGCAAAGTAAATATTTATGTGGACACTGACAAACTAGGTAAATATAAAATCGATTTCAGTAAGATTTCAAAAAATATGATGTTCATTGCCACAGGCATTTAGTAGTTTTTGTCAATACAGAGAATTTTATGATCATATCTTTAGCTCTAAGGTTTTCTGAGTATTACCTAATCCAGTAGTTAACAAAGGGTAAAATAACTGTCTTGCTAGAATTCCATAAAATATATTTTTTTCTAGGAGAGTGAAGCAAGGCCCAAAGTAAACTTATCTACACTCCCAGGTTATACAGCTTGAAATCTGATGCATTAAACTTCCTTCGTGTTTCCTTGTCAAACAGGTCTAGAGATAATACATTGAGGTTTAGGGATACACCTGTAGGTCAAACAGGTTTAGAGATAATACATTGAGGTCTAGGGATACACCTGTAGGTCAAACAGGTTTAGAGATAATACATTGAGGTCTAGGGATACACCTGTAGGTCAAACAGGTCTAGAGATAATACATTGAGGTCTAGGGATACACCTGTAGGTCAAACAGGTCTAGAGATAATACATTGAGGTCTAGGGATACACCTGTAGGTCAAACAGGTCTAGAGATAATACATTGAGGTCTAGGGATACACCTGTAGGTCAAACAGGTCTAGAGATAATACATTGAGGTCTAGGGATACACCTGTAGGTCAAACAGGTCTAGAGATAATACATTGAGGTCTAGGGATACACCTGTAGGTCAAACAGGTCTAGAGATAATACATTGAGGTGTAGGGATACACCTGTAGCGATATGAAGTAATGGTGAATTAGGTACTTTTTCCATTTTAGTAAGTAGTATCTTCTTCTTCTTCTTCTTCTTTCGACTTTTCCCAGTTAGGGGTCACCACAGCGGATCACCTGTTTCCATTTCTTCCTGTCCTCTGCATCTTGCTCTGTCACACCAACCACCTGCATGTCCTCTCTCATCACGTCCATAAACCTTATCTTAGGCCTTCCTCTTTTCCTCTTACCTGGCAATTCCATCCTTAGCATCCTTTTCCCAATATACCCAGCATCCCTCCTCAGCACATGTCCAAACCAATGCAATCTCACGTCTCTGGCTTTGTCTCCAAACCTTCCAACCTGGGCTGACCCTCTAATATACTTGTTGCTAATCCTGTCTACCCTCGTCACACCCAGTGCAAATCTTAACAACTTCATCTCTGCCACGTCAAGCTCTGACTCCTGCCTTTTTGTCAATGGCACTATCTCTAACCCATGTAACATAGTTGGTCTCACTACCCTTTTGTAGACCTTCCCTTTCACTCTTACTGGTACTCGTCTGTCACAAATCACTCCTGACACTCTTCTCCACTCACTCCATCCTGCCTGTACTCTCTTCTTCACCTCTCTTCCACACTCACCATTACTCTGAACTGTTGATCCCAAGTATTTAAACTCATCCACCTTCGCCAACTCTAATCCCTGCATCCTCACCATTCCTCTATCCTCCCTTTCATTCACACACATATATTCCTCTCCTCTCTAAGTCTATAGCATATCTCCACCTGTCCAGGGTCTCCTCAACCCATTCCCTACTCTCACTACATATCATAATGTCATCTGCAAACATCATGGTCCACGGGGACTCCTGTCTGATCTCGTCTGTCAACCTATAAGAAAGGGCTCAGAGCTGATCCTTGATGTAATCCCACCTCCACCTTAAACGCATATGTCACTCCCACTGCAGATCTCACCGCTGTCACACTACCCTTGTACATATCCTGTACCACTCTTACATACTTGCCGACTTCCTCATACAATACCACAACTCCTCTCTAGGCACCCTGTCATATGCTTTCTCTAAGTCCACAAAGACACAATGCAACTCCTTCTGACCTTCTCTGTACTTCTCCATCAACACTCTCAGAGCAAGCATCACATCTGTAGTGCTCTTTCCTGGCATGAAACCATACTGTTGATCACTAATCATCACCTCCCTTCTTAACCTAGCTTCCACTACTCTTTCCCATAACTTCATGCTGTGACTGATCAGTTTTATCCCTCTGTAGTTGCTTCAGCTCTGCTATATATGGTATTATTTTTTTCTCTACACGGCCAACCTTTTCTAGTTGATTTCATGTCTGTATGACAGGTTTCTTTTGGTGCCACCCTCCATAAAAATGTTAGTATTCTAGCTGCTCTGGTGCAATTTTTAAAACACCTCCCCCAACCTTTCTTTTACCTGTTTGCCCCTTCCAGCCAATGAACAGAGTCATTTAATAAAAGTGAATGACCTATTGGTCCATCCTGTCTGTTGTAAAATAGACTATACTTGTTCACAACTATGATCTGAAACATTAATTTGGTATAGCATAGCCTATATCCTAATCAGATTATACTAATGTTTATTTTGTTAACATTGACCATGAAATTGTGCTCAATTGTATGAATAAGATATATCATAGTTTCTTATTGATTAAAACTTGTCCTTTGATGAATCTATGATTGTGCTACTGATTATATAACTCGATATAGCTACATTACGTGTCACAACAGTGCTTGTAATTAATTGTTTCATCTCTGTTGCAGTTCCCTGGCAGATGTTGTATTGACATCTGGTTTGCTCTTCTAACATTTAGTTAGGCTCTATAGTGAAGGTCTTGTCTAGATACAAGCTGTACTTTGCCTAAGAATAATCAGTAATTGTACTGATGTATCATTGACATATAAAAGAATAGAATACTATGCATAATTTAGGATAGCATGTTAGTACACATATAGTTTATTCAGAAATAATGCAGCTGATGTACTTAACATGATCTAGAAAAAAGTAATCATGCCTTAAATGACTATGTTATCTGCTATTTAACATTATTTATAAGTAGGGTTACATGTGACGTCTTAATTTGTTGGCACTGTGGTATGTCACTTGATGTAATAGCTGTCAGTTTAATCCCTTGAAACTATTATACGTGTTTAATATTTCCATTCCATTGCTACTACTCCATGTCTTATTGTACTCCCTTTGTCTTCTCTACAGAAGAAACCTCTTCCCCAGATTTTTAAATTCAGATGCACTGCTTAGTTTTGCAAAAGTCCTGCAGAGAATAATAGTCCTCCCAAAACAAAAGGACTCCAACGACATTATATAGTGACTGATGATACTTTCTCCATATTTATTTTTATCTTCACTTGTTGATACTGGTACAATAAATAATACTGATTAATATATCTCTGTTTATACCACTCTGATTGAATTCATTGAATTCTGCTTTAATGTATATTTTCTGTATATATTACTGTAATCAAACTAGATTCCTGCTTTTATGTATATATTCTGCATATGTTACTATATTTACTATCTGTAACACTGTTTCTACTTCTGTACTAATTAATGTTTATATTTTTTCTGTATCTCGTTGAAGCTTTTCTCCCCGGGCCTCCACTGAAAATGGGCTCTTTTAGGCCCAGTGGACTTTCCCAGTAAACAAATGCAATAAAATAAATTAAATTAAATTATTTGCTGACATTTTTCAGATTTCTGAAAGTAAAATGTGCTCTATAATTTCCTAAAACACATCTGTTTGTTGGAAGGACCCACATTTTACTCATCCCCAACTTTTCTGTCACAACTCAGGCTCTATACTATTTTAATATTTTTTACAGACAGATCAGTAAGGTATACATTTCTTATCATAATTCTTCTTCAATAGTTTCCAAATTGATTGTGTAGGGTACCAAAGAGAAAACTAAAGATATGTAGCTCGTTTCTCTGCATAGACTCTTTAACTATATCAGCTTGGACATCACAATATTTCTTCGTTTTTACTTTGAAGCTCACATGTACCAGTGCTGAAAGCCTTCACAAATAACTGACAGTATTTTTCTCTGTGTGGGCAACCTTTTCTAGTTGATTCAACATGTTCCATTCTCCTTCCCTACCTCCAAATCATCTACACTTATACTAACCCTGCTCCACCTACTCATCCTTTCAACCACTCAACTTTCAGATCTCACATTCTAGTTTCCTAACTCCACCCTTATAAACTTTCTTTCACCTTCCTTCCCTCACTCATCCTACTCCCTCCCCAAAGTATTCTGACTATTCTGTCTTATACTGGTTAATAATTAACTAACTGATCTGCCTTGACTTGAAACATAATGATATACTCTCAAAGAACAATCTTACCACTCACCTCCCTAAACATATCCTTTATTATTCTCTCACATATAACTTTGCTTTATAACACAACACTAAATACATTTACAAGTACTGTCACACCTACTATACCTAACTTTAAACATATCACAAGCTTTTCTAACATCTCTCCAGGCTTATTTAACATTACCATAATACATTTCACAAAAATCAAACATTGTCTGCCTAACCCCATTAACTCTATGCTCCAGCTTCAAATTTCCCCAAAACAATCCTATCTTTGTTCAACACTTTTGTTCCTATTTCTCTATTATACCCCTTTCTGGAGGCATCCACCCAAACCCAAGCCCCATCCCTTTCTCAAAAAAGCAAATCCCAAACCAAAAAACTAAACTTTGTCACTCTGAACTTCAGACATATCTGCAATAAAATAGCTGATTTTCAAGTCTGGATTGTACAACACACGCCTGATGTCTTGGCTGCCACAGAAACATGGCTTAAACCCAATATAATAGACTCCAAAATTGTCCCTCCTGGGTATAATATGATCAGGGTGGACAGAACTCTTTAAAAAGCTGGCAGAATAGTATTATTGTACCATAATCATTACAACTTTACAACTTAGTCTAACCCTATTCCAAAATTTGGAAATGCTAAACTACTTATCACCGTCTTAAAAGTAAATAATATCAAAAGCATATGTATCACAGTAATATATATTGCCACAGGCCAAAATATCCCCATACTAGAGGACATTCTATCCTCAATATAATCCGCAATTCCCAATGAAACCATTATACTAGGTGATGTTAATATAAACTGTACAACCTAATATCTGATTTCCCAACTAATAGCATAAATCTCTTTGGATTTTTGCAATTCATTACCACACATACTAGATATGACAACAACTTCAGTCAAGGCTCCATATTAGACTGGATCCAGGTCTCCAACCCAAGTAAATTTACTCTAGCAAGCATCCTCCCCAGTACCCTAAGTAATCACCTACCAGCATATACTCTAGAAATATTTCCCACATTTCCAAAGAACATCACTACAAGCTGACCCACAATTTTAATAAAGTTAACCAACTCTATTACTTAAATATTTTATAATCTATAAACTGGTCCGTCTTACAGACCCTTCCACCTGATGATGCAGTAACCCATTTCAACATTACATTCCCGACCATCCTCAACAACGTAGCTCCCATTCACTGAAAAAGAATAAAACTTAACCATGCTCAATGGTTAACAAAGTCAACCAAACAGTTAATGTCACAAAGGAATAGATCATGGAAAGACTGGTTAAGTGACATAACTACCGCTATGCTCCAAAACATTAGGCATCTCAATAATCAGGTGAAAAAGCAGGTTATCGTTGACAAAAAAAAAAAACATTTTTATACCAATCTTCAAACTGCCAATAAAAACAATTCCATAAAAGCTGATCAATCATAAATTCACTCAGTCCATGGAACTAAAAGCAATCCTAACCCACATCCTGAAAAATCACCTTTTCAAACTGCCACTATCTTCAGTACATATTTCAACAATTATATAACCAGCATAATCCAAACCATTAACAACCCACATATAACCTGTATACAAAAACCCCTAAACACCACTCCAACACCCCCCCAAAATAAATTTCCTGACTCTCATCCATCTTCTCCGCAAATTGAATCCTATCACAACTTCTCCACAAACAGGCCTAAGTTTATTCTACAACCAGCACTTACAAATCACA
>NC_056741.1:917793626-917828626 GCF_019279795.1 Protopterus annectens
ACTGGGTGGCACCACCTGCTCTGATAACAAAGTCATAATAAACATCCTGCTTGATAAATTTATTTCAAATTTTTCTCTTCCCTCACACTCCCAATAGCTCCTTCTTTAAATCATTTAAAACTGCTCCTCCCATGATTACTGTGGACTACATCATGCAGGCTATTAACAAAACAAAATGTAACAGCACCTTGGACTATAGAAAATACATCCAGCTACCTTGTTCTTGTCACAAAATACATTATAGCTAAACCTTTCCTTGAGCTTTTTAATCTTATCCTCCCCACAGTTTATGTTGCTGAGCTCTGGTTAACTGTGTTTGTAGCACCCCTGCATAAGAGTGGTGTGGTGATGTGAGGTATTGCCAGCTATGCCAGGAGAAGTAGGACAGTAGATGTGTAACATATGCCAGCATAGTTAGCTGGAGTTTTGTAAATAATTATATGTATATCAAACTGATTTGTAGAGGTGCTTGTTTTGAAAAAGGTATTTGTAAAGTTACTTGTGTTAAATAATGTACCTACAGTGGGTCCTGCTGGACAGAAAAGAAATACACCTGTATGTCAGAATGTATTGTAACTGTTAAAATGAATATATTGTAACAGAGGATACTGGAAGAGAAGAGGTTAATCTCAGTCCAGCTAAATTTGAAAAAAGTCTGAAATTAAATTACCTGGTTTAGGCCATAAAGATTCTATCTCTTTGCTTTAAAAGTGTTAGTCATATATCTATGTATTTATTTCTGCTCAATATCTGAGCTGTTTGGCTGGCTGCTATCTACCTGCAATCAACTGAAGTACAAGCTGACTTAAGTATACTTTGTTCTGCACTTGCATTGTTACAGATAGTACTGCATTTTGTTTGCTTCATTGAATATTAATTGAATATTGTGGTCTGTCTGCAGTTAGTTTCCCACTCTCCCTTTGGAATTGCCTGCCACTCCTGTAAATTTGTGTTTGGGCACTCGTCCTGGGCCCATTTCATTGGCTTATTCAACTGAGTACAGTGAGATCATCATATTTTGATTTCAGACACTCCTACCAGTCCCATCTCTTCAGCTCTATCCACTGTGTGCAGATAGGGCATTTGGAAGGACAACCACTGTAATCTCTTAATCTTGCTCTATTCCATCCCTCTCTACTAATAAAAAAAAATATTTATACTTTATTCAGCTGCTCTTACTGTAACTGCTTTCTACCGTCTTTATTACATTAGTTGCTGTTCTGTGTGCTCAAGTGCTCGTATTCTGCACTTATTACTGCTTGTTAGTAGCTTAATTAAATTTACATGCTATTCTAAGCATCTTAGTTTTGGTTTTAACACTTGTGCATCAGGACAGTTATTTTACATTTAGGGTTTTTTGTAGACAAACCCTCATCAAACTCTGCTCTCCCTAAGTCCACCAAGTATTCAGAGCACTATGTCTGGTCAATTCCCATCAATTTCCCCCGCCAGTCTGGTCGACATGGGCATACTGAGACAGTGTAGCATGTTCACGGACAGTCACCTTCTCCTAGCACATAATTCTTCTTCTTGCAAGAGATGCAGAGATGCATCTACATCAGTAAGCTGGAATCCATGTTCTCTCACACCACAGTCAGTACTCCTGACAAAGAGAAGATTGCCAGCACAAACACCACACCACCCACATCATAGAGTCACACACCCACCTATGCAGGGGTGCTCAACAAAAACTTACCTAAATAACAGAGACCCCCAAAACACACTCACAAACATTCCACACACAATGCCAATCACATTGCACAAATTAGTCAACACACCAGTGTCTCATAAACACAGCCAAGTAGGCATAACAATAAACCAATGCAGCCCATAAGGCATAACAATAAACCAAATATACTAGTCATTGGCGATTCAATAGTGAGACAGACTGATGTCCCCCTCACTAGGCTCAACAAGGAGAAGGTTACAATCAGCTGTTTGTCAGGCACTAGAATTCACCACATCACGTACGCACTTAAGTATCTCTACAATGGGTACAAATATGACTCTGTCATTGTCCATGTTGGTGTGAATGGCTTGAGATGTACCTCCCCGGACTATATGAAGAGAGACATGATTGAACTCTCAGAGTATGTGCTGCAGGCAGGGATGACCCTAGCCCTGAGCAGCATCCTACTTTCACCAAGAATGATGCCACAGTACCAAGAAAAAATGATTGACTTCAACAATTGACTTAGTTTCTGGTCTCTTTCCAAGGGGATCCAATATATGCCTGTGATGACATGGTTGACAGGCCTTGTTGCTTTGCCAGAGATGGCCTCCACCTGTCACCCCTGGGGTTCTGGATCTTAGCCAAGGCTCTTACCACCCCCATTGTGCCTTTTTTAGGCTGTGACCCAAAGACAAATCTTCCAACATGAAAGATCTGTCAAAAGCAAATTTAAGGTCATGCTGCTCAATGCTAGGAGCCTTAGTCTGAAAATGCACTCACTGGAGGCTCTGCTCACATTGGAAGATGCCAATGTCTGTGCAGTCATGGAAACTTGGCTCAGGGCTGCAGAGAGCATCCTGTCTTACCAGGCTGTACCTCATTCCACACTTTACGACCCTAAAATGAGGTTGGAAAGACTAAGGGTGGTGGAGTCTCTATCTTCATTAAAGACAGGCACACCTCCACACTGGCTTACCAGCATGATGCACTGGAATTACTCCAACTACAACTGACAGTTGACAAGACACCCATCCAAGTTATAGGCAGCTCTAGACCCCCCCTCCATGTCTCAGGATACCCACTCCTCCTACCTGGACCTACTTGACTCCATCAAGGTACCGCTAACACCCTGATCCTTGGTGACTTCAACTACCCCACCATAGACTGGGTAAATTATAGTGCACTAATGCACTCACCCAATGATTCCTTGACTTCATCAACTCTAATGCACTAGACCAGCTGGTCTCATCCCCCACAAGGGGAGATAACTTACTGGACTTGGTTCTCACCAACATGAATGACCGCTGCACCACTCCCATAGTATGTTTTTCCCTGGTGAGAGTAGATCATCAGTCTGTCTCATTCAAAGTTTCTACTCCACCCAACCCCTCCCCAGCCATAACCAGGCTAAAAAATTCTCAATAGCTGACTACACCCTCCTAAGGGAGGGTATCAGCAGTTTCACACCACCACTCCCTTCAGAGTATGCAGACATCTATGCTGAACAGTACGCCAGTGCAGTATACGAGCACCTGTACAATTGCGTGGACTCAGCCATACCCAACAGAACTAAAACCTGCTCTTCAAGGAAACACAAACCTGTCTGGTGGACATCCTCTATCAACAGACTTTACAACAAAAGGAAGAAACTGTTGTCCAAGGGTAAAAAGGAACAAATTCCAAATCGGAAAATCTCCCTCCTCTGCCTCAACAAGCAAATTAGATCTCTAGCAAAAAACTCCAAAGCCAATTATGAGTTGAAACTAGTCTCTGAAACAAAGGGGAACCACAAGTCCTTCTTCAGTTATGTTAGGAACCTCCATGGCAAAACACAAGTTTGTTCTAAATTAGTACTTAATGGTACCACTTACACTGATCCTGCCAACTTAGCCAACCTGCTAGCTGATTGGTTCACAAAGGTGGTGCAACTACTGACCTGAGAAAGAATTGCCTGTTATCTTGACAAGTCAGATCTGTAAACCCATGTAGCGTATTGTTATGGATCTCATAAACAAGGACATAGGCAATCTCCAAACACTCGACCCCACCCAATTCAGATTCATCAGGAACAGATCTTCCCTATTGAACCTAGTTGACTTCTTTGAGACTGTCACCAAGGCCCTGGATGAGAGAAAATCAGTACATGCAGCTTACCTTGACCTGGCCAAGGCTTTTGACACAATCTCCCACTTGGGCATCATTAAAAAGCTAACACAATTTGGTGTTAATACCTCTCTCATCAGAAGGGTGGCCAACTGGCTCACAGATAGGACCCATAAGGTCAAAATAGGTGCCACCACCTCCGACAACAGACCTGTCACTAGTGGTGTTCCCCAGGGATCTGTCCTGCAACACCTACTGTTTGACATCTACTTCTCAGAGGTCCAGGCAAAGACCAAGGGCCTATGGCTGATCACGTTTGTGAATGACTGTAAGCTGGGTGCTATCACTAACTCCCTAAATGATGTTAACATACAAGAGGGTCTCACAGCTACAAATAACTGGTGCCAAAGTCATGGCCTCAAGTTAAAGGCAAAAAATGTATTATCATACCATGTAGCAAAAACACGGCCCCTACTGATTACCATATCATCGGCAACCCCCTAACCACACAACCCGTGGTGAGAGACCTGGGTACTCAGGTTGACAAAAATCTCACATTCAACCATCGTGTGGCAGCAGTGGTCAGAAAAGCCTTTTACTTGGTTCATCTCATAAGTAAAGGGATTGCATCCAGAAAAAAGGAGGTTATTACCTCTCTGTATTCCCTCATTAAACCTATAATTGAGTATAACGCCCCATTTGGTATGTACCTCTCCAAACACCTGCCCCAGCTGGAAAAGGCCACATAAATACCTTACAAAAAGAATCTATGGCCTCCAGCACCTGTCCTATGCAGACAGGCTCAAATCAGTATCACTTTACTCTGTATCATACAGATTCCTCAGAGGTGATCTGTGTCTCGTCTACAAGGCAATATCAGACTCTACCCTACTAGAGATGCACCACGTCCATAAGTCTAACTCCTCGTGCATTACCTGCTCGATATGCCTAAATCTAATATGCAACATCAACAAAACCTGCTAGAGAGAAAGGTTTGTCTTCCAGAGGCTGCCACATCTCTAGAATAGACTTCCCATACATGTCAAACAGAGTACCTCTCGGACCCTTTTCAAGTGCAACTTTGATGAGTGGATGGGAAACCACAAATTTGTCCCTGGGGCTCCACCTTTGTCCCTCATTGACAGGGGCAATGGGTGCTGACTGAGGTTTCTTTTTTGGGGATAAACTCTTGGCTAGGCTTGTAAGGGCCCCAGGGCCATTTGCCTAGTAACCTCCTATGATCCTAAGAGCACACTGTGATAAGAAAACCCTTACCTTTTTAGGTGGTGCAGTCATTTAAAATGTTGTTCATGCTGCATTGAACAGAGGGTAGCTCACTTATTTTTAAAGTCTCACAATAAAAGGATATCTTCTTTTACAGTATTTACAGATAGAGAGTTCATGAAGAAGATGTTCAAATTTATGGTTTTAGTTGAGGGTGGGTGGTAGACAACAGCAATATGCAGTTTGGTGGAGTCATTATTAGCAAAGATTTCGGCAATCAGATTTAAGTCCCTATTCATATGTTTCTACTTTAGTATATCTTTTATTTATTTTGTTAATTACACATTCAGCCAATGTATATTTATATGTATTTATTCATTTTTCACTAAGCAAGTTAATCCTACTAGTCTAGTGGCCTCTTTTCAGTGGACAACCAAGGTGATACTTTTACTACTTGGGGAAATATAGCCATAGCATCAGAAAACTTCCTCTACTCTTTCCAATAGATGCCATGGGATTTTTTACATCCACCTGAGCTACCACCAACTCAAGCAGATGGGACCTTGGTTTAATGTCTTATCTAAAGGATGGCACACTGAGGAGTGCAGCACCTCCCCCCCCCCCAATTCTGCACTAATGTATCAGCAATTCATTTACCTGGTGTGGGAATAGAACCTACAGCCTTCTGGTCTTCCAGCTCCAAAGGTGAGTATGCTACCTGTTGCGCCACAGATACTACTTGTTTCTCAAGTGATATAAGTTATCTAGTAAAATGAAGCACAAAATGATTTCCACTTAACACACATTACAGCATTCTTATGTACAAATATCTGTTAGCAAACTAAGCAAGCAATAATGCCTGACAGGGTATGTGTTATTGTGTAAATAATGCACACCCAGGGGTGTTCTTAGGCCTGATTACACAGGCATATTGCAACTACACCTCTGGAAGGGCTTTATTTACACAATAACAAATATCCTGGAGAGCATTATTGCACTTAGAGAATGGGCCATCTGTCAAATTGTTTTGTATTTTTCTTTTTTTATTACTATATTTCTTTTCTAATTTTTTATGTAAAATTGTTCCTCCACCTAATGTTTCAGACTTGCTGTAGCATATATAATTGTTTTTGGATGAAGTATTTTACATCCAAAATATAAGTTATCTAAGTATTTAATGTACACACACACACACACACACACACACACACACACACACACACATGGGGAGACTGTTCCAGAGCATGGGCAGAGCGTGTTTTAACTTTATTGTTTTGAACATTTTTCCATTAAGCAATGAAACAAAATGCATGAACCAATAATGACAAAACTGCCCAGTTAAGAACATTTCCATCATAAAAGTCTACTCAAACTTCTATAGTTACAGTCCACCAATATCAGTAAATGTGCACAATCTCTGCAGAAGTAAAAGTCGTCTAAATAATTCCACATTAAAGAGATCTGTAACTAGTGAAGAGGTTGCTACTAGCAAACAACTTTATATTTCATTGTTTCATCTACAAATAAAGTACCTGTTACCCTTGAAGAGTAAACTGCTTATGTTACATTAAAAAATGATAAGTTAGTAATATTGCAATAGGGAATGGATGGCAAACTGATAACAGGTTCACAGTTACTAGGTATCTTCTCCAAAGGAGGACATTCACAGGACTGCAGCATCTACTTCCTTTAAAGTACAACACAGTACAGTATCAGCAGTCCATCTACATACCATGGGAGTAGAACCACAGCCTTCTGCATCAAAAACAAGTATACTACCTGTTGTGCTACTAACAATGCAAACAGGCTTAGCACTAAACTTCTCTTCCCCTGAAACTCCCAGCTCCTAGTAAAATCCACTTGACACTCAAGTAAATCTCTCAGTTTTGCAGTACAAGAAATCTGGAAAAATGCCGAAAACCAGGGACACATTTTAAACATTGCTTGTATAATCTTAGAAGGTTGCTAGAATTAAGTGTTTTGTGTTACCATGCATTTCCTGAAATATAGGAAGACTGAAACTTAAATGTCTATCATAATTTAGTGAATTCAGTTCTGACTGATTTGCCAGAAAACCACAAATTTTAAGAGGAATGGACTAAAAGTATGAACCAAATATTCCAGACATTCTGTGAAAATCTAGACAGTTGAAAGCTTAAATCACAAGTGGAGGTATGAGTAGACAATTCAGGCTCTTGTTTCTTGTACCTAAGGTACAGGGTTTGAGCCTGAGTAACACCCACCACCAGGTATACCTAACTGGGGCATTTTAAACAGACACACACACACACACACACACACACACACACACACACACACACACACACACACACACACAGCAGCAGCAGCAGTAAGAACAGAACCAGAAAACACTCCTTACTTAAACAGCAGCAGGTAGTAGTAAGAACAGAACCAGCAGTAGAATTCAAAACAAATGTAAGCAGCAAATCTGACAGCAGCAATTAGAAAATCCACACACACGACAGCAGTAAGAACAGAACCAGAAAACTCTTCTTACATACACGGCAGTGGCAGCAGTAAGAACAGAAAACTCTTCTTACTTGAACAGCGGCAGGTAGTAGTAAGAACAGAACCAGCAGCAGAATTCAAAACAAATGTAAGCAGCAAATCAGGCAGCAGCAATTAGAAAATCTACTTACTTGAACAGCAGCAACAGAATTAAATCAGGTAATACCCAAACAACACTCAGACAGGAACCAGCAAAACAAATGTAAGCAGGAATTAGAAAACTCTACATATAGGCAAAGCCCTATTTTAAAATTGCGTGCTGACAGGAAGAAGCACAATGCATGCACAGATGTGACACTGTGGGGCCATTCTAAAAGAAGAACACCCTTAAACAGTTTTTTTTAATTAAAAATATTAAGGTTACAGTCCCAAAAGTGCCTCCCCTCTTGTCTCCCACAACCCCCCACCCCCAGCTATGCCACTGCCTACATAGACAAAATTACGTAAGAAAAAAAAAAATCATCAAAAACTAGGGATACTTTATACAGCGAAAAACATTCTCACCGCCACAACTAAAACTACATTTACCATTACTTATCTCCTCGCCACGCTTCTTTATGGTGCTCCAATCCTTACTAATCTTCAGGCTTCACAAAAATCAGAGCTTGAACAGTGCTATAACAAAGTTGCTAAATTTGCAGCAAATATCCCTTTCAGAGCCCATCACTGTATAGCACGAAAAAGCTTAAAATGGTTAAGAAGTACCCCATCAACTTACATATGTACAGCTTCTTACCACCTATAAAATTATCCAGAATCCATCTGCTTGTCCAGCACTAAATAACATTCTACACAATTATGTTCCTCTTCAATTATTACAGTCCATTGACCAAAAACTCCTGTCTGCCTACAGACCTATCAAATCTGCTGGGCATGTTGCTAAGGTCTAGAACGCCTTATTGCTATCCCCTCCCATTTCATCCTTCAAAACCATTCTGAAAGACTTCCTAGCCAAAAGCTGGCTCTAGTCTTGCTCAAAACCAGGATAAACTATATCCCTAAATGTGAATAAATACCTATTCATACCTTACATCCCCTTAGTCCCCCTTCTTTATTTACTTCCTTACTTCTGTCAGTTTCTCACCTCTAGCTTTCTCTCTAAGCATACAGTAAGCCTGCTTTTCTCTCACTATGTATTGCAATTCCTGTTTGCACCATACTAATTTACCTTTACTTTCTTTAAAAACTGGCTAAAATTTCTCTTAACTGTTAAATCATTATCATATGACTTGTATCTATTCTTAACCAAGTTTTTTCGTATCATGTCTAATTTGGTATAATTTTTAAACTGTGTTTATTTGTATTATTATTATTTTTAAATACTGTAAAATTATTATTATTAAAATGGTTTGTAATACTTTGGAGCTTTTCTCCCCAGGCCTTAGCTGAAAATGGGCTCCTACCCAGTAGAACTTTCCTGGTAATCAAAGGTCAATCAATCAATCAATCAATCAATAAATAAAGACTAAGAGATCACATGCTGATGGACTGCCTGTTACAGTTAGAGCTGTTCCTATCCCTGCCTTCTCTCCATTTATCACATGCTCACATACACACAAACACAAACTAAGGATTAAAGTCATTCAGCTATGCCATACTAAACAGTTTTTGTTTTTCTTTTATGCTCCTGATGGTCTGACTGCCTGTTGCAGTCATAGCTGTCTCTGTCACCCTCCTTCTCTCTCATTCACTCTCTGTTCATCTGTCACAAGTGCTCAAGCACGCAGATGCAGATTAATATACAAACAACAAATGCAGGCATATACACACTCACTCAATTTTCTTTTTAATTTACTTGATGACTTTTTATTTTTGTTTTACGCTTGTTAAACCACATGGTGTCATTCAGTGAGTGTAAAAAACAACACAAGGAAAATGGGATCCAGGAAGCCAGCAAACTGAGTCAATGTCAATAAAGCCAGTAAAATCCAAAAAGCACTCTGGACCAGAAACGCTAATAAAAGCTTTTAATCTTACAAAGCTTTCGGGATTTCTCTCTTTATCATTGTTAAAAAAAATATTCCGAATAACATCAATTATTTAAATATCACTTTCAAATGTCATCACAAATCACCACCTCCAATCAGAACACAGAGTTAATTATGTTTAGTAAAATATTTAAAAAAGTATTTGCTACGCAAGTTTTAAAATTCAGCAACAGAAAACTACGTCACCTGATATTCTCAGATGGTTCCCCATTCAAGTGCTAACCAAGCCCAAGCAAGCCCAACCCTGCTTAGTTTCTAACCTCAAACAGGGTCAGATTTATTCAAGCTAGTATTACTATCTAAGCAGATAATGACACTTAGTGTATAAGTTATTTCAACTTATTTTGTTTCTGCTTCAAAACTGGTTTTAAACTAACAGCTGAATTAATACCAAGTTCATAGTTAGCCTGTAACCATAAAATCCATGTGTATTCAATGGTTTCTAGTTTGGTATTAAAATTGCCACCTCTAGAGCTTTTAGCCAATACATAAATGGCCCGAAAGATAACTATATGATCAGAACCATAGTTGGACATATGCTTAGCAAGGGAATTAGTGCTAGCATTTCTCCTTATGTCCAATTGATATTCTGTAATATGTTCGTTTAGTTTCCTGGTAATTTTTCCTACATAAAAACTAGTGCACTTTGAACAAGTAGCTAAATAGACTATGTTACTGATACTGCAGTTAAAGTGATAGATCTTTCCTGTAACAGGATGGATGAACTCATAGTTGCTACATATTAATTTGCAGCAAATAGAGTTGTAACATGGAAAAGTGCTAACCTTACTATTAGATTTATGCACAGCAATTTCCCTAACACCTTGTAACAGAGATGTTGTTTAAGGTTCTATTCTTACATGTAAAACTAGGTTAATTTAACTAAACTGTCTCAATTCAAGTAGAGCCTGTAAAAATGGTAGCCATTTGGTTTCTTTGCTGTCCGAACTTGAAAGCAGCTTTATTTGCTGACATGAAGTGTTGGACTTGTTTTTCAGTGGGTATTTACCTATACATTTACACCCTGCTAGAGAACGTTCATTCTTTAATCAAAATGGTGATGTGCAGGCTTGCCGTTCTCTAATATTTACTAAAGAACTCAAGACAAACACTGCAATTCTATGTCAGTGATGACGCCAACTTAGCTGTGGCTTAAGAAACAAAACACACAGTAATATGAAAACTACAAGCTGTCCTTTTTCTCTTTTGTCTTTACTCGTAAACAAACACCTTGTTATAGCTTAATAAAAGTGCTCAGCTACTTAATTTTAAAATAAAAAAATAAAAAAAACACTTAGTAGATTCTATGCATAAACAATTCAGTAATGAAAACTGTGGGTTAGCACCAGAACAAAAAAAAAATGCATCTATTCTGTATTTTGTTCTTACGTATATTGGTCCAGTGTTTCCTCACCTGCTGTCTTGTGTCTGCTGTGTTTTCCATTACTATTGTTCCCAGGGACATATTCTATTGTTATGTTAATTTACCACCCATGGAGTCTCTAGTTCAGCAAAGTTAATGCATTTCCTTTTTGTAGACAATTGCATGTTCCACATGACAGTGATTTAAAAGGTCATTGGATTCAATAAACAGTAATTTAAGATCATGTTTATAACGACATAGATATTTAATCCTTATTCTTCAGTACAAATTTACAGTTTAGCAAATATCCATTATATGACAGAATGAACTGTTTTGCAAGACTCCATTCATTATTAGTTGTGTTTCATAATTTGTTGATGTGTTTACACATAGCTTATTATTTTAATCTGAAATAATCAGATTAATTAATCATGAAAAATATACAAATTAAGCAGACTTGAAAAAGTAATAGAACCACTAAAAAGCCTTTATTTTAAGAAAAAGCTTCTAATAACTAATGGACAAATGTGCTGTGACTCAGTAAACATGAGTTATATGCATAACAATTTCTGTTTCAGAGTTTGATCGGGAGATTCATCTGTATCATACCTCTCAAGTGTACCTCATTATGAGGAACATTCCTCATTTTGGGTCTTACAAAACTCATGTTCCTTAAAGTTCCACATTAAAGGGTCTGCCACACATTCATTGTTAAGAATTTTGCTAACTGATATTCATGGCAAATAATGCTGAATCAGACAATTCATCAAAATAATTTTTTAAAAGAATAAAGTAGCACATTTTAACCATCCTGTGAACTTCCTAGCTGAAGCTGTTAGCAAGCTGTTAGTAATTGTTCCACATTTTGCCCATTTGTTCCACATTATGAGACACAGTGTTCCTCATTTTGGAAATGGAAGGTTGAGCGCTATGTGTATATTCCCCAATAATTGTGAATACCCTTCTGACGCAGACAACAAAATCTAAGCATAAAAACAGACATATAAACATGCAAAATGCTTTCCTCAACAGGAACTCTTTGGAAAATACAGTACTGCATGTGAGCATTTGTTTTAGCAGTGGTAAAGGGAGTCATTTTTATTTACTTATTTTTTATTGTATTCATTTGTTAACCTTGTCAGTGCACTGGACACAAGTGTCCCTTTTCAGGGGTGACCCAGAAGCTCTTTCATTTGTGAACGCATGTAGACAATAATTTGGCTTTTGACCACCACATGTCTAATGTGGTAAGGGAACCATTCTATGTTATGCAACATACAAACAAGGATATAGCATCCAGGTACAAAGATGTCACTGCCATTTTGCTCATCCCTCATTAGATGTAAGGATGTTCCCTTTGGTATGTACCTGACCAGGCATATATGACAACTGGATTCCTCACAAAAGAATATATGGTGTAGTCAACATGCCCTATGTCAACCTCCTCAAAGCCTTATCCATGTACTCGGTCTCCTACAGACTGCTAAGAAATTATCTATGCCTAGCTTATAAAGCATCTTCTGATCCAGCCTTAATGGACCCATTATACATTTCATGTTGGAGATGCAGGTATCTGTCTCAAAGACTGCCCGTTTTCTGGAAAAGGATTCCAATTTATGTGAAGCCAAGTTCTTACCTACACTTATTTAAATGCAACCTAGATCAGTAGATGGAAGATTGTAAATTTACCCCTGGACTGGCACCTGTAGCCCTAGTAGAAAGAGGGAGCTTGTAAATGCTTGATCACCCATGCCCAACTTATATATACCTTACACAAAATCTATGGGATCCAAACCAGTCCATTACATTTTGGTGGCATGGCTTGGCTTGGCTTAAAAAAGCCCCTTTAGGGTCATTAGCCTAGTAATCACCATAATCCTATAAAATACTGCTTAGTACCTGAAACCAGGAAGAAATAAAAATCTTGATTGAACAGTTATCTGTTAAAACATCCAATATTAGCAATGGGGATATTTCAGGATTAGGCACTGCTTAGCACCTGAAACCAAGAAGGAATACTAAATCCTGATAGCATGGTTATTAGCGATGAGATACAATCCTAACAATGGGGATATTTCAGGATTAGGCACTGCTTAGTACCTGAAACCAGGAAGATTAATGTCAGGGCTGCACCTCTGCATCAGACTGAGATGTGTGACTATATCATTATGTTAATCATCTTGCTTCTATGGGACTACATTAATACACAAGATCTGCTGCTCCTTGTCTCAGGTAGTAAATTGTAATGTCTTTGTTAAAGAGCAGTGAATATGTGACATGGTGCTGAAGAGGGTCTGCAGTCATTACCTTCACATTGTGCAAAACTAAGCAAGTTATTTAACACAGCAGAAGCTTCTGGGTCACCACTAAAAAGTAGAACTTGTGTGTTCCGTGTCTGGCATTTATGAAACACATGTTTGTAATAAAGCATCGGCGGCGCTTTGTGATCTCAGTGTGCTGTGTTCCGTATCGCATATTTCTGCCTGCTGCCTGTAATAAATTATTATTTTCATTTGTGGCAAGCAGTGGCCTCTGCTACATGTTCTGCCCCCACACACCTGGTCTGTGTATATACTACTCCAAAGGTTGTATAAACTCTGAGAAAAGGGAAATGTTTTTAAAAAAAGAAAGTCGCTTTTTCTCTCTCTTTGCTGAACTTCACAATCTCAGATGTAGTACTGTAGAACTCACAACAAAGCAAACTCCAACGTATTGCGATGTTGACAACATGATGAAGTCCAGACTATGATATTTGAAATTCTGGCCAATTAACAGATGACAAACGGTAGTTAAACATATTGTATTCACTAAGCTGTATATTTACATACTAACCACAATTTATCCTGTGTATGTGGGTCACTGGAGAGAGCACTGAAGGACTTCTGTACATGTTAGGCTACTGTGCAGGACTGCTATGGACAGAAAAAGAAATCATCTACCCTATGACTGCCTGGACTGTAGCACTTCTACAGGTGGCTGTTGCCTCAAACATGGACTACATTGAGTAGGGATGTAGGAAGGGTAATATCTTGTGAACACTGAGGAACCCCACCCAAATGGGGACAATGTGGGGTGCAGTGCCTGATGCAACAAGAAATGAATGGGCCATAGACTAGAAGGAGAAGTATGATGGCTGGCAGGTGAAACATTTCTTCCTACACCAAAATTCTGAAATTTGGTGCACAGTTCCAAGGGGAAGAAACAGAATTAAGCCTGAGGTCCTGTGGAAGGCAAGGTAGAAAAGTGCAAGTAGATCATCATCAAGGTACATGACTTGGAGAGCAAATACAGGGGGGAATCAAGACACAGTAAAGCAGTCTCTCTCAATACCTTCCAATTTGTTAAGAGTATAGAATACAATTAGACATCTAAAAAGCAAACCTTTTACTTATTCAAGATCAGCTGCATAGACAAACCCTCAATGATGCAGATGTCAGATAATATCAATGTTATAAGATGGGATAGCAACAGTTTACAAAGGTTAAACAAAAAAAATATTCTAGCATCATCTATATAAGATAGATTTTGATATTTCTTGTTTTCATGCACAGAATGAAGGTCAATCAACTGGAAAATGTAAATAGAAAGTGGGTTAGCCACATTTGTGCAGTGGCTAACAGTGGAAGCTCCTGGGGAGCAGTGATAATAACTAAAAAAAATGTGGGAAATATTTTATGGTATAAATGTTTGATTCCCCCCCCCCCCCAGTCTGATAAACTTACTGTCAGCTCTATATATGCATTGTGCAGCTCCAAAACTGACTTTCTAAAGCAATTGCAGTACATTTTAGATAGTTTATCATCCCATAATTTAATACTAGTGGGAGACTGAAATATATAATTAAATTCCTTTTTCAATAAGCTTAACAGAAAAAAGGAGATGGTATATCATTGCATTTAATTGATATTTATGGTATCTGTGACCCATATTGGCTCAAATATCTTACAAAGAATTTATATTTTCTCAGTAGCCCATGTGTTGTCCATGGACAAACTACTTTCTTATATCAAATCAGTTCACTGAGGGTTTGAAGGGAATTCATTTGGATAAATTATGAAGGTGTCCCAATCTGTTCTTCCATAGAGTTGCATATTCAAATGAATACATAATGGAGTGGTTACTTCACTTGACAATTAAACAAATTGCTTCTAGTAGATGAAACAGTTTCAGAGCTGATAAGGGGAAAACTTGAGGCAAATTTCTCAAAGTTGAAGAGAATATACATTTTGATATAAGATGGACAGCTCTCAGAGTTTCAAGTCACTGTGATTGCTGCTTATCTATTAATATTAAAAGTTCAGAACTGTAAAAAATATGATAAGGTTGAAATATACAAGCAGCAATCGCAGTTACATGAAGTAAAACTGCATGAACCTGCTGGTACATGAGAGAGAGAATGAGAAAGAACACACAATAAGTTGCGCTAGTTTTAAATTGTCATTATTCCAAGGACAGAATTTGATTATAAATATAAATGTTCAACATGTCTCTGTATACTGAGAGATAAACAATGAAATCTATGATTTTATACAAAGAAGTACAATATCCAAAATCTAGAGCAAAAAAGTGAGGTAAGACTGAAATATGCTAAAAGTAAATAGAATGAGCTGAAGCAAAACATGGATGAGTTAGCGAGTGCATAGACAAGGAGATAATACAGAACACAAAGTAATATAGCTAGCTGTCTAGCTGAAGAAGTATTTTAACCCAGAGTATGCGCAGGACAGTAATCAGGTTTGACATTTTTTGTTATTGCAAAGTCAGAATCTGTTTATAAATGCAGACTTTCAGCATATTTGTAAACAGTAGCACAGTACAAGAAAATCACTGAGAAGCTGGAATTTTATACTAGAAAATGCTACTATCCAGAGTCTAAAGCAGTAAAATAAGATATGAATGGCATATATTAACAGCAATCAGAATAACCCAAAGTGATCTGCATGAATCTGGAGGTGTACTAGGAAGGGAAGAGACATAACACTCCACTCGAAGTAACCAAGACTTTAGTACTTGAGACATAAAAAGGTATTCTCCTGTAAATTAAGAGAAACATGTTGAGTAGAAAAGACATGAACAGTGTATTTAAAGCTAGACTTACTGGAAAAAATAAACTACGAAAAACAGGTTGGATAACTGAAATGTACATATCAAAAATAAAAATGAAAGAGACCTTACAAAAGCACTGCTGGCAAAACAATGTCATAGAAGAATATCCACTTTGAGCTCAATTTGCAGTAAAAGTTAATATTCTGATATTAAAAGATATGTAGGATATCCAAACGCATAACTAAATCATGACTGAATTGTGAGTTACAGCTAAGAAAAGGCTACATTGTGCTTAAAATGTGATTTTTCTGCTTATTTTACTTCTTGCATTTGCTGTAAACACTCTGTACCTCTGGAAACCAAGAAAATGAAAACCAAACAAGAACACAAAAAATGAGCTGGATTCAACACCCAATACAGAAGCTTTAATCCAAATATCTTGAGCAACACGCTTTCGGAAGGTGCAATGACCCTCCTTCCTCAGAAGACAAAAAACAATGAACACCATTTTACAAGCATTTAAATAAGTCTTCTAACTGATCTTTAACAGCAGAATAAGTGTTAATTAAATCAAGCACACCTATAAACCTATTAATGAAGCTAGCACAACCACTGATAACAACAGTTATAAGCTGCAGAGGAATGGAAAAGAGGCACAACTACATACTGCAGAGAAATAGGGGAAATAAGGTGAGGGATGGAAACATTCCACTTCATTTTACATTAAATAGGCCACAAGATATCCAACTTAATAGAAGAGTTATTCAAAAGTTAAAAGATTGGGTAACTTAACATAACCTGATGTGAAAAATCATAAAATTCAGATAAAATCCCTTAATTTTATACAAATAATTATAAATGTGTTAACACTTTAAAACTTTATACAATACTAAAAAATCATTGTTCAAATACTAAAATACATATATAGCTGATAGCCAATATTAAAATAGCTGAAAACAGCATATTAAAACAACAAATCAACACACATATATTTTATCTCCTTAAGGCTAAATGCTTAAGGAGACATGCTATAGACACATGATCATTAAGCCCAGGATGGAAATATGATGCCGCATTTAATTTGCCAGCATAACTCTTCAATTTCAAGTTGCGTTTGCCAAGGGCCACCTCGATTGTCCTGGGTAATGTGTTTCAAGATCGTGAATTTAAAAAAATGGTCATGATGTGTCATAACATGTTTGGCTAAAGCATTAGACTGGTCTTGTTTGGTTATGGCATATTGATGCTCATATATGCGTTTCTTGAGTTTTCGCTCGGTTTTGCCTGTATAATAGGCAGAAAAAATTTGACATAGGGCGGCATATACCACCCCATGAGTGTGACAGTTGGCTTTTACCTTAATGTTACACAAAAAGCTGCCTAACTTAACTCGTGAATCAGTGCAGATAAACTTGCACTGGTTGCAACTCCCACATTTATTTATACCAGTGCCAGTGTGGGGGCTTTCTTTTAACCTTGGTTCTAAAAGGGTTTTAAGACTTTTACCCTTCCTGAACGTGATCTGAGGCTTATCACCTAATTTATTGAAAATTCCAAAATCATCTTTGATAAACGCCCAATTTTTATTTAAAAAGTACCTAATTTGAGAATGGTTGGTGCTAAAGGTACACAGAAATCTTGTATTAGGTTGTGTCACAGGCAGATTTGAAATGGGCTCACCTAACAAAGAACTATTACAGCCTTCCACTTCATCTAGTGTTTTCAAGCTTGAATCGCGTTGAGTATTGGGTACCAGTGGTGGGGTGCATGTGGCAAGGGGAGCAAGTATAGGTTTAAAATGACCACTCACTCTTTTATTAATAACTTCAGATTTAACTTCTTGAATAAGGTGGGGAGGATAGCCTCTATCAAGGAACATGTCATAAAGCTTGTCACATTCAATTAAAAAATCCCCAAATTCAGATACCATCCTTGCTGCCCTAACCATCTGTCCTTTCACCACGGCCTTCTTTTGATGGTAAGGGTGGCAGCTCAAAAAATGGAGGAAGGAGTTTGAGTAAGTGGGTTTACGAAAAATGGCACTTTTGAATTTCTGATTAATTTGATCTTTAGTTAACAATATGTCCAAGTAGCTAATACTTGAATCCTGTAGATCAAATGTAAACTCTAAGAAAGTGGTGGTTTTGGACAACACTTCCAAAAATTCAGGAACATTTACTGGGGACCCTTTCCAAAGAATGAAAATGTCATCCTGGTATCGAGTGTACCAGGCGACATTGGTAGAAAACCATTCTGTTGGAAAGATGAATGTTTTCTCCCAGTAGGCAAGCACAACATTCGCAAAACTACCACCACACGGTGACCCCATCGCCACACCAGATTTCTGCAAGTAGGCTTGCCCATCAAATAAGAGAAAATTATTAGACAAAACAATGTCTAGGAGAGTTGCTACGACATGCACGGTATCATTGTTTATCTTAAGATCATACATGAACTCCCTAACCCAATCAATTCCGGTAGCTTGGGGAATAACCGTGTACAAATCTTTAATGTCAATGGTTAAAAACCAGTAACTGCTGTCAAAGGGAATATGGTTAAGATTCTCTAAAAAACTCCATGAATCTTTGCATATTTGTTTTTCATGGTTTAAACATGGCTTCAAGATGCTGTCCACATATTTAGCACAAGCGTAGGTAGCAGATCCTCTTCCATCCACGATAGGGCAGAACGGGGGGTCAAAAAGTGATTTATGGATCTTAGGGATTCCAAATAAAACAGGAATCCTAGGTGCTACCATAATAAGGTAATGATGTAACTCAATGTCAATGACTTTTTCAAGAAATAAGTCTTCTATCATACTATTTATTTTGCTATGTGCAATATTAATCTCGTTTTTACTAACTTCTTGATAAAAATCACTAGTGAGAAGCTCTTTAATTCTCTCGACATAAAAGAAATGGTCCATTAGGACTAGTCCACCACCCTTATCAGGCTTCATAGCCCTGGTATTACAATCATGCAAAACTTTAATAAAATCCCGTTGGGATTGTGTGATGTTAAGATGAGAAGGGTGGGGAATGCTTTTATTGTTATTCAAAGCCCTAAGGTCTAATTCACATACTCTTTCAAAGGTACGCAAGGTTTCATGCAGAGGAGGATTAAACACACTTGAAACTCTTAAATGTGGTTCGTACAAAGTTCTGTCTCCGAAAAGAAGTTTAAGATTTAATTTTCTTACATATAACTTAAGGTCAGTAATACACTTAACCAAGTCAAAGCTAGAATCGGGAACAAAAGACAAACCTTTTGAGAAAAGCTCAACCATTTCAGAATCAATGTCAAAAGCAGTGTAATTAAACACTTTAAAGTCACAGGTAACGTCACGAACAATAACAGGGTCGGAAAACCTGTTCATTAAATCTTGTGTTATGTTTTCTGATTCCTGAAATAGTTCTGATTGTACCTCCCTTGACGTTGTTGTTGTGGTTGCTTTTGTAATTGAGAAATATCCAGAACAACCGACCAGTAAATACAAATAAGGCTCCAGGGCCTTTCTTCGCTAAAATTCAAGTAGTTTAATATGCTTAAAGCGCGGTTAATAACAATACACTTTTCGTCGATTGACAATAACCGACTTCTTCAGAAGCTGAAAACAATGGTTACCACAAGCACAGTGTTTAAGTACTATCACATGCCCGGAGCACCTACCATTTGTTGAAATAATTAAGTTCACCTGGTGGTGGTTGTCATAGTAACTAACCTTTGCAAGCATTACTTTGCAAACGAAGGCACAGCAAAGATTTGCAATAACAGATGACCCTGGTAGTTTGCTCCGGTTTCCAAAACAATGGACATGAACATAAACATAAACATAAACGTAACCCATCCAGGGGAAAGAACCCCTATTTTATAGGTATGTTGTCGTAAGTAAAGTGCATTTTCATAAATAAAATAAGTGTATAAAAATTACTGTTAAAAATCATCCATGCAAACCAAATTGAGTTGCATTGACTGAATAAGTAAGCCTAGTATATACATAATAAAATATACATAATAAAACAGATCCCTCTCAATGGTGAGTACCAAGGTCGACCGTCCAGAGTTAGTCCGTAGGTCGGTTTGAAATACTGTAAAATATTATGAGGTGTCCTATTTTTAAGGAATGACATCCAAAAATAAACATCTAGAGAGTAGAGACCTTTCCGTATTAGTGAATCCTAAGTTTCTACACTTTAATTCGCTAGTGATGTTGTCCGAAAATCATTCTCTGCAAGTCCCCCTAAACCGCAGCTAGATGGAGTAAAATAATCACGTAGACTACGGGCATAGTGACTATAAGGTTAAAAACATATGATTCCCATATTATATTTTTTAAAACTCAAGTGTGTAATTATATATACAGGTGGTAGTGTTGTCCCCTCTAAGTAAACAAACACACAGGCAACCAAGATGTGGATACCTTATAGTTGACATTACGATACTTGGTCGCCATGGTTCTGGTTGCTAAATCAGTGTATCCCATACATTGCAACCAGTGTCCATAGTATGCCCGTGTAGTGGTTATGATTGTTGTTATATCGTGAAAGAAGTGGGTGGTAGGTGGCACAACCTAAAGTTGAGAAAAAGGTGACCTTTTCTACTAGCTAGTATGTTGTTAAACTACCATTACAGCCTACTTGCTAGGAGTGTACAACATGTTAGTGTGATAACGTAGTATTCCCAACCTAGGTATCTGGGAGTGGTTTTGTCAAGTTTAGCCAGCCCATAGCAGTTTGGTGATAGCCTTTGAAGGTAAACATTGATCGTTCAGTTCAATTTATCTTTCCAAGTTCTTAAGTTTGAGAATGCAAGTAATGGATGTCATTTCGTTCAGACCCGGTTTCTGGTTGGCATTAGTTCTTAACTGCCAGATCAGTTCCTTTCTCTCCAATTTAAGCGAGTCGTACCCTCCTCTGATATCTCTGGTCTGTTGGTCAATGGCTCTAAACTTGAATTGGTGGCCAACATTATCCTGTACGTGCCTAGCTAGGGCATTGGTCATCCTTGCAGTCTTAATGCTGTACAAGTGTTCATATATCCTCTCCCTTAGCCTTCTATCGGTTTTCCCGATATAGAAGGCTGGGCAGCAACAGCATTTTGCGAGGTATACCACTAGTTTACTATTGCAGTCAAACTTGGAAAAGGATCTGAACTTGTAATCACCTATAACGAAGTTGACACCTTCCTCAATGCAGTAACAGTACTTGCACATTTGGCACTTAAACATGCCCAATTTTGTGGTGTATGGTTGCTTTGTGCCTTCCAAAAGTTCTTTTAGATTGGGTCCCCGTTTGTATATAATTTTGGGCCTCTTTGGAACTGCATTTTGGAGGTCATTGTCATTGGTCAAAAACTCCCAGTTTTTCAATATTATGTTATTGATTTTTAGGGAGTCAATGCTAAACGTGTAACAGAAGCCACAAGAAAAGTCTAGGTTGGTGGAAGTTCTGCTGGCACCTCTAATGGTACCAGTAACACTGGTTAGGTCATTGTTTAACAGTGGGACATAGATGTTCAAGCCTCTTTTACGTTTGACTTCATCCATAATCTCATTTAAGAATGTGCGGGGGTACCCCCGTGCAAGAAAAAACTGAGTTAAAATTTGGCATTCATCTAGGAAGTCTTTATTTTTACTAGACATACGTGCCGCCCTAACAAGTTGACCCTTGACAACCGATCTCTTTTGGTGTACTGGGTGACAACTAGAGTAATGTAACATAGAGTTGGAGTAGGTTTCCTTACGGTGTATTTTGGATACCCACATCTTGTTGTCCAAGTCCTTGCTTAGATCGATGTCCAAGTAGTCAATCCTGTTCATGTTGTATTTAAACGTGAACGTGAGGAACCTGGTTGAGTTATTTAAAGTTGACATCAAGTTTTTAATTTCAAATTCTGTTCCTTGATATATCATGAAGATATCGTCGAGGAATCTGGTGTAGAAAGCTATTTGTGAAATAACGTCCTCCACTGTCAAAATGTTGTTTCTCTCCCAATGGGCCATAACCAGGTTTGCTATGCTACCTCCACTGGGTGATCCCATGGCGACTCCTATTTTTTGGTGGTACAGAGCTCCATCAGACATTAAGTAATTGTATGAAAGGACTGTATCCATTAGTTCACTTACTAGTTGGACCTCTTCCTTGGGTGCCTTGAGCAGCTTTAACATTGCCCCTACCCACTCCATAGCTATATCATGAGGGATCGATGAATACAAGTCCTTAACATCAATTGTAACAAGTAAGCTTTCTGGGTCAAAGTCGACCGAGTTCATCGCCTCCAAGAAAGACCATGAGTCCTTGGTGATTTGCTCTTCTTTTTTAACATACCTTTGTAGTATGCTATCGAGGAGCTTGCTACAGGTGTACGTAATGCTCTTCCTGCCGTCAACCAGGGGTCTCATGGGTGGGTTGTTAACATCTTTATGTATTTTTGGAATCCCGAATAACACCGGGGTTCTTGGGGTCTGTTGTTGCAAGTAGATGTAAGTGTCTCTGTCAATCCTGGCCTCCACATAAAGTTCTTCTATAAAGGCCTTGACCTTCTGATGTGCCCCATTCATTTTGTTAATGGTTACTTTCAAGTAGCCTTCACCGTCCAAGATGGCATTCATCCTGTTGGTATAGTCGTCATTGGTCATTATGGTGACATCTCCACCTTTATCCGGTTTCATTATTCGCACTTGTGCTTTTCTGAGGAGGGAAAGTTCTTCTCTTTCATTTATACTGGTACTCCGATCTTTCAATTTAAGTTTACTGTTTTGTTTCCTTAAATTCCTCATGTCCATTTCAGTTACCTTTTCAAATAGCATTAGTGTTGGGTGCAAAGGTGGATTAAACACGCTGGACACATAGAGGTCAGACCTCTGGTTAGATCTGTTGCCTAACAGTAAACCCAAATTGAGCTTTCTAATGAATAGCTTCAAGTCGATTAAGGTATTGGCCAAGTCGAAATGGGAAGTAGGCACGTAAGCATTTCCCTTGGCCAACAGTTCAATAGTGTCAATACTAATAGTATGTTCTGTGTAGTTGAAAACCTTAAAGTCCCCACTACTGTTCACCAGAATTTTACAACCAGTAGTGTTGGTGGGTTCTACAGTGGCCTGTTTACTTGGAATCACCACCTCTTCCTCCTGCCACCTTTCCTCCTGTTGCCCGTTGACCTCTGGTTGGAGGCCCCGGTTTGAAAATTTAGTGCCTGGGGTGCTCCCATGTGGTTCGCTCCCCTAATGCCGTTGTTGCTATTGCCAGTGTTCTGGCCATTACCCAGGTTGGCCAGCCTCTCACTTCTTCTTACCCCATCATTAAGGGGGGGTCCCTCATAGCGAGTGTCATCGTAAAATTCAACATCACCAATGGCACCATCCGTAGTTAATTGGTGTCCATTGTCTTGTCCCCTTATGTTGCCATCTCCTGGGGCAACTGGTATAACATTAAGATGTTTAGCTGGTTTGGGGTAGGCCACACCATTCCTGTAATCGTTAACATCCCTGGTGATTTATTTCTTTTTAGGCAAGTTTAATTTTGAAAGGTGGTCATCAATACTTTTAAAACACCTTTCATACTCGTATTGGTATCTCTGAAAATCAATGTCGCTCTTAATTGAGGCATCAAGTTCATTAATTTCGTCCAGCAGGGTATTGATGGACGTCTGGTAATGGTCACTAAGCAACCCCAATAATTCCAGCCCATGCCTGTCAAATAGGTTAATAAGAGCTGTGTGGAATGGGGAGCCTTCAACCAACCCTGCAGGGAACTGCCAGTGCCTTAATCCTTTTGGTACCACCTTTAATCTAATACATTCGCGAAAGTATGCAACCTCCAGTTGCAACTTTCTTACTTTGAAAAGTTTCTCATCAAAAGAACTCAATTTCATTGACAGGTCCTGGCTTACCTCACTGTTCGTGTTCGGGCTACCATTGTGTTGTGTATCCCCGAAGGTGAATTCACGTTGTATCCAAACACCGAGTGTTGGTACCATAGCTCCAAGTCCGCCAACTCTTGCACTGTCGACAGACCTATGACTAGTGGTTGCCATTGGCTCCTCATTAGTACCCGCTCCTCGTTCTTGTCCAATACACCCCATATTGGCGTTCATGTTGTTGCCATGTCCACCACTACGTCCATCCTGGCCGTGTGCGTTGCCGCTGTTCAGCGCTGTTGTCCCCATCGTTGCCCCTTCAACGGGGCCGCTTCCAACATTCCGTGCTCCCCTTTGGTTTACTGTGGCCGACTCCACTTGTTGTGATAAACGGTCGACTTTCTGAGTCAAAAGTTCAATGAGAGCTGTTAAATTTCCACCACTCCTGTTCGGAGTACTGCTCTGCAGGTCTTCGTTCAGTGAGTTAGGGCTGCCTGGTTCCATGACACGAAAAACAAACTAAGAAATATCCAGAACAACCGACCAGTAAATACAAATAAGGCTCCAGGGCCTTTCTTCGCTAAAATTCAAGTAGTTTAATATGCTTAAAGCGCGGTTAATAACAATACACTTTTCGTCGATTGACAGTAACCGACTTCTTCAGAAGCTGAAAACAATGGTTACCACAAGCACAGTGTTTAAGTACTATCACATGCCCGGAGCACCTACCATTTGTTGAAATAATTAAGTTCACCTGGTGGTGGTTGTCATAGTAACTAACCTTTGCAAGCATTACTTTGCAAACGAAGGCACAGCAAAGATTTGCAATAACAGATGACCCTGGTAGTTTGCTCCGGTTTCCAAAACAATGGACATGAACATAAACATAAACATAAACATAAACGTAACCCATCCAGGGGAAAGAACCCCTATTTTATAGTATGTTGTCGTAAGTAAAGTGCATTTTCATAAATAAAATAAGTGTATAAAAATTACTGTTAAAAATCATCCATGCAAACCAAATTGAGTTGCATTGACTGAATAAGTAAGCCTAGTATATACATAATAAAATATACATAATAAAACAGATCCCTCTCAATGGTGAATACCAAGGTCGACAGTCCAGAGTTAGTCCGTAGGTCGGTTTGAAATACTGTAAAGTATTATGAGGTGTCCTATTTTTAAGGAATGACATCCAAAAATAAACACCTAGAGAATAGTGACCTTTCCGTATTAGTGAATCCTAAGTTTCTACACTTTAATTCGCTAGTGATGTCGTCCGAAAATCATTCTCTGCAAGTCCCCCTAAACCGCAGCTAGATGGAGTAAAATAATCACGTAGGCTGCGGACATAGTGACTATAAGGTTAAAAACATATGATTCCCATATTATATATTTTAAACTCAAGTGTGTAATTATATATACAGGTGGTAGTGTTGTCCCCTCTAAGTAAACAAACACACAGGCAACCAAGATGTGGATACCTTATAGTTGACATTACGATACTTGGTCGTCATAATTCTGGTTGCTAAATCAGTGTATCCCATACATTGCAACCAGTGTCCATAGTATGCCCGTGTAGTGGTTATGATTGTTGTTATATCGTGAAAGAAGTGGGTGGTAGGTGGCACAACCTAAAGTTGAGAAAAAGGTGACCTTTTCTACTAGCTAGTATGTTGTTAAACTACCATTACAGCCTACTTGCTAGGAGTGTACAACATGTTAGTGTGATAACATAGTATTCCCAACCTAGGTATCTGGGAGTGGTTTTGTCAAGTTTAGCCAGCCCATAGCAGTTTGGTGATAGCCTTTGAAGGTAAACATTGATCGTTCAGTTCAATTTATCTTTCCAAGTTCTTAAGTTTGAGAATGCAAGTAATGGATGTCATTTCGTTCAGACCCGGTTTCTGGTTGGCATTAGTTCTTAACTGCCAGATCAGTTCCTTTCTCTCCAATTTAAGCGAGTCGTACCCTCCTCTGATATCTCTGGTCTGTTGGTCAATGGCTCTAAACTTGAATTGGTGGCCAACATTATCCTGTACGTGCCTAGCTAGGGCATTGGTCGTCCTTGCAGTCTTAATGCTGTACAAGTGTTCATATATCCTCTCCCTTAGCCTTCTATCGGTTTTCCCAATATAGAAGGCTGGGCAGCAACAGCATTTTGCGAGGTATACCACTAGTTTACTATTGCAGTCAAACTTGGAAAAGGATCTGAACTTGTAATCACCTATAACGAAGTTGACACCTTCCTCAATGCAGTAACAGTACTTGCACATTTGGCACTTAAACATGCCCAATTTAGTGGTGTATGGTTGCTTTGTGCCTTCCAAAAGTTCTTTTAGATTGGGTCCCCGTTTGTATATAATTTTGGGCCTCTTTGGAACTGCATTTTGGAGGTCGTTGTCGTTGGTCAAAAACTCCCAGTTTGTGGTAACCATTGTTTTCAGCTTCTGAAGAAGTCGGTTATTGTCAATCGACGAAAAGTGTATTGTTATTAACCGCGCTTTAAGCATATTAAACTACTTGAATTTTAGCGAAGAAGGGCCCTGGAGCCTTATTTGTATTTGCTTTTGTAATTGCTTTGGTTTTCTCTCTTGTTGATGGCCCTGCTGAAAATTTGGCTGTTGGTTAAATAGAAGATTAGGTGACTGGGAAGGTAAAGGGTTATCAATAAAACCTTCCTCAGTTACCTCTCTGTTACAATTGTTGTTCCTGTTGTTAAAGGTATTTTCATCTTCTCTTTGGGCCATAAAACCAAGCTCATCAGAGTCATTGTTACCATCGAAAAAAGTTAAGTTACGTGCCTCAGCAGACCTATTCTCTTGAGGACCATCGGGTACTACCTCATGTCTCTGTGGTTTGTTAAAATCAGCCGGAGGGTGAGGGTAGGCTATATTAGTTGCATATTCGTGTATGTCTCTTTTTATTTTCTTAGATTTGTTGTTAATCATCTTATTAAGTGATGCTTCAATACTTGAAAATATACGAGTGTAGTCATACTTATATCTAAAGAAATCCACGTCTCCTTTAATGTTATTTTCAAGCTCAGCCAGTTCACTTTTTAACAAATCAATATCTTTATTGTAGTGTGAAATCAACAAGCCCATGAACTCAAAGGCTTGTTTGTCAAACAACTGTAGTAATTCCCTGTGGAACGCGGAACCCTCCATTAGCCCCACAGGGAACCCGCCATTGTCTGAGCCCTTTAGGCACTAAGTGCTTGGCTAAACATTCTTGCAAATAAGAAACTTCAAGTTGCAGTTTCCTGCACTTGAACATTTTATTGTCAAACAGGTTTATAAGCTCAGAAATGTTACTTACTATTAGCTCATCACTTTGTAATCCATTTGTAACAGGTACGTTAAAAAAATCGATTTTGTTCAACACCAAATCAAGATTAGGGCAGCCAAAACCCAAAGAATTCTCATTAGATTGTGAGTTCTCTGCTCTTATGTCGGAACTGTGCGAGCGTTGCCCTGGCTGAATGGAAACACCAGGGGAGGAAGCGTTAAGTCCAGACGCACACATTGTAGCGTCACTGTTACTAACAGACCGACCATTAGTGGCTGACTGACATGCTTCGTTTCCATGTAATGCTTGTCCGCTTAAAGGAGCAGAAGGGTTCAAATTGGAACAACGCTGCCCACTCGCTTGCATCCCGTCCATCCTCTGAGTAAGGTCGTCCAAACGAGACATGATCAAGTTTAACAGGGTAGTAAGATTACCCTGTTCGTTGCCATCGTCCGTAGATGTAGCAATTGGAGCCAAACCTTGGCTAGGTGCTGGCGTATACATAGAGCCCTGGGGAGAAGAATCCGAATCACTCATGGCAAGAAACCTCAGGAAACCAAGAAAATGGAAACCAAACAAGAACACAAAAAATGAGCTGGATTCAACACCCAATACAGAAGCTTTAATCCAAATATCTTGAGCAACACGCTTTCGGAAGGTGCAATGACCCTCCTTCCTCAGAAGACAAAAAACAATGAACACCATTTTACAAGCATTTAAATAAGTCTTCTAATTGATCTTTAACAGCAGAATAAGTGTTAATTAAATCAAGCACACCTATAAACCTATTAATGAAGCTAGCACAACCACTGATAACAACAGTTATAAGCTGCAGAGGAATGGAAAAGAGGCACAACTACATACTGCAGAGAAATAGGGGAAATAAGGTGAGGGATGGAAACATTCCACTTCATTTTACATTAAATAGGCCACAAGATATCCAACTTAATAAAAGAGTTATTCAAAAGTTAAAAAGATTGGGTAACTTAACATAACCTGATATGAAAAATCATAAAATTCAGATAAAATCCCTTAATTTTATACAAATAATTATAAATGTGTTAACACTTTAAAACTTTATACAATACTAAAAAATCATTGTTCAAATACTAAAATACATATATAGCTGATAGCCAATATTAAAATAGCTGAAAACAGCATATTAAAACAACAAATCAACACACATATATTTTATCTCCTTAAGGCTAAATGCTTAAGGAGACATGCTATAGACACATGATCATTAAGCCCAGGATGGAAATATGATGCCGTACGAATTTGCCAGCATAACTCTTCAATTTCAAGTTGCGTTTGCCAAGGGCCACCTCGATTGTCCTGGGTAATGTGTTTCAAGATCGTGAATTTAAAAAAATGGTCATGATGTGTCATAACATGTTTGGCTAAAGCATTAGACTGGTCTTGTTTGGTTATGGCATATTGATGCTCATATATGCGTTTCTTGAGTTTTCGCTCGGTTTTGCCTATATAATAGGCAGAACAAATTTGACATAGGGCGGCATATACCATCCCATGAGTGTGACAGTTGGCTTTTACCTTAATGTTACACAAAAAGCTGCCTAACTTAACTCGTGAATCAGTGCAGATAAACTTGCATTGGTTGCAACTCCCACATCTGTACCTCTGTTAAGGAGGAGCAACAGGAAAAGGTGCATTAAAGAGCAGTGGTGAAAAGGGAAGTATATAAAAATAACAATTTTAAGAGTGCTGTTTATATTAAAGGATAGTTTAACTCATGTAGCACATGCAGAACCCCAGGCACTTCTTCCAGCAAATGAATACACCATAACAAGCTAGAAAATGAACCTAGTAGTTTGCTAACTTGGACACAGGATAACAGTATAAAAGAAAAACTTCAGAATGGCACAGTAGCATCTGTACGGTAGAATTAAGACCAACTGAGACAGTTAGACTATTTACCTGACCTGCTGATTGAAACCACATCGTATATAAATTTTAGCAACTTGACAATCAGTGTAATCAGCAGTATCAAAACTGCATTCAGCAGTTTACAAAGTCAGAAGGCCTAGATGACGTTGCTAACTGAATAGGCAAACAACAGATTGACAAAAATAGTATTTGCTTTTTTATAATCAACTATTTTACATTTGCAAATGTTCCAGAGAAAAGCTCATTTTAGCTGGAAGAAGCATCTGAAATTAATATTCTTTTTAATCAGGAATTGGCAAAAAGGATAAAATTATTTTCAGTAACCATTTGAAATGTCAGAATGTGCTAGATTAAGTCATGAAACACAGAGACTAAATGGCTGAAAAAACGGACTTACATATACCAAGTCTGAGATGGCCATTTCCTAGAATATTCCCTTTTCTCTGAGGTATAGCAGTCTCAGAGTTGGCGTATATATGTTTGAGGGTATTAGAGGCTTCCTCTCACACATTGGGGGGTGCAGAGTGGGCAAGCCCCTGCAAAAATTAAGTTTAAAGGAGAAGAGAGATGCTAGAGATTCACTCCTCTCCCATAGATTTTGTCTTTTTTTCAGCTTGTATGCACTTGGTATTTCAAGTGATGACATGTCAATTGGGAGGACTTATCTTCTTGCTAAATTATATTCCAAAGGAATATCTGTAGATAACTTCATCTATCAAGTTCTACCACATAAAGTCTGGTTTCCTCTTGACAGTTTTAAGGATTTTAACTACAACCTTGAAAGTTGAGTTACTTGACGTAACTTATTCTAGAAGAATTAGAAGCAGACTTTGTGTGAAGTACTCTGTGTATCCTTTCTGTTATGAAGGATTCTTTTACCATTGGTTACCCAATAGTTTGGACGATATACTGAATAATGTCTAACAGGTTTGTATAGTCATTTTTTCAGGCAAAACTCTAAGAATATCATTACATCTACTTCTTGCTTGTAATTCAGTCAGTCTTTCTTTAATAGATGCAATTTCTTTAGAATGCAAGTCAGTTTTGAATGTAGCATTAGAAATATTGTCCTTTCAGATTGAAATATGCGTCTCAGAATTTACAGTCCAAGAGAACAATTTAGCCAAAGTATTATTAATAGTACTGAACTGTGCAGACATTTTTCCACAGCTAACTGTAATGGCTTTTTTCAGTTCAGTGAGAGAATGATTGTTGTTAGTAGTATACTTTGAAAGAGGTCATTTGCTTTCTTTTGTTTCTGACATTTTACGTCCTTTATATTTAACTTCTTTCTTTGGTGCTCAAAGTGAAGAAAGTTTTGTCTTTGTTCTTTGAGATTCCATCTCCATTACACTTTTACTAGCCACACAGAGGAAAAGACGGGCTGTAGGTTTGCTGAAAGTTGTACTAAAAGAAATAAAACAGATGTAAATCCCCAGGAAGAAGACATTAGTAAAATATACCACCAAGTGGCTAGTATTTCAACTGAATAAATCATTGGAAAATCTTGAAAGAGGTTGAGACTCAAAGATAGCAAAGCACACCCTCATAGTTTGGCTGCTGTCATGAAATCCCAACTTGTTCAAGATTTTTAAGAAAGTTTCCATCCATTATTGCAGGAGTAACAGGGAGCATTCATCTATTGTATTTTTTTCTGAAAGTAATCTATTGAACCTGTCAATGATTTTGAAGAGAATATCTAAATATTACAGATGGGTCTTAAAATATTGGCACTGTCCCCAGGTTTTCTAGATGCATCCACCAAAAATATGGGTACACAATTAGCATACAATTTGAATGCACACTAACATGTAACTTGTCCCACTTTTAATAGGATTGTGGAACTCAGCTCAGAAACACAATTTAAAAACCAAGAGTGACAAAAATTATGTATTATAATTGTATATTATCAAAGACACAGTAAAAAATCTGTAAACTTTAATGAAATTATATTGCAAAAAATCTTCCTTACAAAGACATTTACTTTTGCTTCTGAGAAAGGGAGCTATATTTAAATTACTGGTGCCACCAGTATGTTAGTTATGTAATCTGTGTTTTTTGTCTACTAAACAGCTTAAAATTTGTGTCCGATGGCATATTCAGAAAATTATGAATAGGGGTATATTTAGCCTGGAAATAGGGACACACCTCTAAAATATATACAATATGTGAAGGGGGTAAATCAAGTCTAAAATTAGGTAATAACCTCCAAACTAGGTATAGCCAAGAGAATGATTACAGGACACAGACATTTTAGTTAATGTATCTCTCACCTGCTGTTCTGTGGATATTCTAATGGAATATGTTATTCTACCAACTTTCTAACTATATAAAATTAATGTTTAAAATATATCCCTGATTCTAGGATTTTGTCTCTCTCTTGCACGGAGTTTGATAAGTAGGCCCAAGTCTACTAAATTGTTAGTTGACTTATTACGACCACACTGTGTGCAACTGGAGTTTGACAGTCAATGTCAGGATTACTAATAGATTAAAGTAACTGCCTTTTGTGCATGCAGGTGTGTGTGTATGTGTGTGTGTGTGTGTGTGTGTGTGTGTGTGTGTGTGTGTTTACCTCTACCTGTTACTTCTAGAATTAGAGATTACAGACACAGACCATAAATTAGGGACTCTTTCATTTTATTAGCATGCATTTTCTGAAATATTATGAAATTTGAAACTCAAATGTCTGCCCTTATTACTTCCTACAATATTATTTGCCAAAAAAAAAATTAGGAGGACCAGACCAAACATATGAGGCAAAATCAGGGCAATTGTGAACTATGCTCCTGGATCACACCTCAAAAGTAGTCATTGGGGCTTACCCAGTGTCATGGAAAACAATGTACTTGTTATTAGTTTTGTTAAAAGAGTAAACTATGTAATGTGTAGCACAGCTGCTTATTCTTTCAGGGGTGTAGCTAGAGTTGTATATGTTTTTCTCAAGCCAAATGTTGCTGCCTCCACCACCCACATTTTATTTAAAAAATGTACTCATTCCTCAAACTATTCACCACTACACACACATACAGATGGGACACGTTATTTTTAACTGTCAATTATAACCCCAACATTGCTATTTTTCAGATGTGCATCCCTTCCATATATGCATAATTTGTACAGCTTTATACTGTTTGAGTAATAAAGTTTCCAAGAGATGCTCGAAACAAATTGAGCACATTTGGGTACACTGAGTATGCCTAGCAACACTTCACTACGCTTTCAAATGACATTCTGTGTTATCCTATATCGTCTCGTGTAAAGTGGCCAATGTATAAAATACAAGGGTGCGAACAGAAAATAAACAACATAAATGACTATGAATTCAGCCCTGCCCTACTTATTTGACGCTAGTTGTGAAGGTGCCACATACCCGTCTGTGAGCATACAGTCTCAACAGCCAATTAGATTCAGAGGGGAAAGTGCCCACCCTTCTTTTGTCAAGATTATCTATATCAGAAAAGAACTATAAGCGGGAGAGTTGAGCTACAGAGTGCTCTCTGTCCAGTATGCACAGTAGCTTCTTTGTGAGGTTGCCAGCTGTGTGACATAGCAGGCAGATCTCAGCTTGTCTCCCAGCCTCCCCATTCAGAGTACCTATTGTTAAGGCATCTCAATGGAATATTCCACTATCTGTAGTTGGGTGGGGGAGCAGGGGCAATACTTTAGTATTGTAATTGTTATTCATTCTAATCTGACTTAAATCTACAGAGTGTGCATGTTTAACATACTTACAACTACCAGTACTAGATGACAGAAATGCTAAGCACTTGTATTAATGAGAGACAGGTGTTTCACCTCGAGTACACAGTCCCCTTCCTTTACTATTACAATGATGTGGCATTGGAGAACGCGCTGCTCTAATTTCAGAGACCGCGGGGATGCTTTTCTGAGGAAGAGGAATTTGAGTCAAGGTTTTTGTGGCGTGGGAAGGTAGTGTATGGAAACTCAGCTCAAACCTGGAACTGCCCTCTAATGGCTTAGAAAGAGGCACGGGATACAACAGTGGCTTGCATTATTTTTCTATGCAATCAGGAGTATATACTGAGCGCTTCACTAAGCTTTGGGACGCTATTTTGCGAAACAGCCACAATGAATTTTGGTGTGTGCCAGTGGTGAGTGCACACAGGTGAGGTGTTGGTGTTTAAACAGGTGCTGCTGAATAAGTTGGGAAACGTGGATCTGTTATAACGGCTTGCTTATCGTCTCGTGTACTGGCGCGCGTACCCTGTAACCATGGATGCAGAGATAACCGCAGATGGACGATATAGGCTTCTTTAGGCCACATAGTTTATCAAAAGAGGAGGGGTCCGACGCCGACAAGCATGGTGGTAAGTTAAATATCAAGGATTGTGCAATTCCAAACCATTGTCTTTGTGTGAAAAGTGTAATCCTTTCTGTTGACAGGTGCTTCAGCCCCTTTCTCTTCAAAGCTCCTCCCAGGTGGTGTCTGTCTGGGAGTCTGGCATGTTGGGGTTCCATGTCTCCTCCGTTACTCGCGTTGCTGTCTTTGTAACACCGTTTTGTTTTTCCTTGTTTCAGCTAACTGAAATTGATTACTATTCTTGTGTTTCATTTGCTGATCTATGTGGTGCCTTTCTGGGATAGTTGATAAGGAAACTTAATGGTGAACAGTAGCAGGTACGCATGCTTGCCCATTTGGTGTAGTTTGGAATATATGGCTTTGTTTTGAGGGAATGTGTCTGGTAGAGAATGGGGCTGAATTGTCAAGAAATTTGTTAGTAAGCTCGCATGTCATGGATCCGTGTAAATAGCCATGTTTCATAATGGTGATCATTTTTAAGTCGGACATAGTTCACCAATGTAGTTTCTGAATCCCGCAGATTTAGCTCTGTGCCATAAGCCAAAGTTATGTAGGTCGAGTAATTGGTACAGCTGTCTGACATATTTTAGTTGCACAGTTTACTTTTGCAAGTTGCTGGATCAGGGCATTTTGACATTTTCTATACGTATGGGAAGATAATGCTCAGAAAATCAAGATGCCTTTTCATGTGGCTCCTAAGACGGCAGAGCGCTGGCCTTATTCTTTATATAAAGGACATTGACTTGATTCTGCGCTGAAATTATGTTTACTAATAAATCATTGCACGTATTTGTATGCATTGTATCTCTATTAACTCGTGGAAAAAATATCTCCTTTACTAGTTGGAAGTTGTATGAACAGTAAAGGGAGTTGACAACGTTTCTTAATGTCATTGCATTACTAGTAAGACGACATTATATGAATTGTCTTGTTTTGGTTTGTTGCTCTGTGTTGAGAGTATGCTTTCTAAGGACAAGTACTCTAGTCAGCATTGCCACGAAGATTGCAAAATACATTGGTGTGTAGGAAGCTGACAGTTTTAAACAAATCTGTAGATCAAAATTTTAGAGTAAGGAAGTCTTCTCTTATAGAAGATGTATGAGGAAGGTAATATTTGTAAAATCAAAACAGCTTGGATTGTCATTTTTTGTAGTGCCATCTGTCAAAACAGTGAATATTCCTTTTGTTGCTCAAGACATGCACTTCTTGAGGTAAAGTGAGCTCAAGTTTCAGTATCTGTTTAGGATTTGTCGGGTTCAGCATATGAGATGTCAGCATCAGTATACTGTTGACCACCTTAATTTGCAACAGTGGCTTTTTATTGATTTGGTTTGGTAGCTAGGGTAGAGCACTGATTTGATTCAAATGGACCTGTTTCTGTCTCGGCCTTGACAAATGTAAATGACAGTAGACAAGCAAGTTCTGTTGAAGTACTATGAATGTAAACAAAATTGTGTGACAATAGAAATGATTCCATAACAATAGTAAAAATAATATGAAGGAATGGAATGGTTAAAGGAGGGAGGGAAGAAGAAAATGATTTAGTAAAGGATAGAGCACAAAGTGTAAAAGATAACAAAATTAAAGTAACGGTACACAGAAATTAAATGTGGAAGAGGTGTGGTTTCACTAGTATAGGGAAATAATGTGTGAGGAAGACAAAGTTGTCTGACTGGTGAAGAGGGGAGTGGGGGA